>NW_008246068.1:0-1251 GCF_000281045.1 Saprolegnia diclina VS20
CAGTATTTCAAAGAGGCAGCTAGAATTGTGAAATAGTGTACAATGCACCGCGAAACCATGATCGAGTGCTCGCGGACCCACAGACTCACCGACGCGTGTTTGCCAAGAATAAGATCAGGTCGGGTGATCAGGCTGAAGGAGCTGTCGCCGGCAACACTGCATAGTATGTTTGCCATTCGCTAGCTTAAAAAGACGACGTTGCAAAAGTTTACGCCAGCAGCGGCGCCAGACTCGAGTTGTTGATGTCTCTGCTGCTAGAATATTCTTCGACACTAGTGTCGTCGTCAAGAGATAATATCAAGAACCTGGGTTTGTCGGGAACCTTCTGCTCGAAAAGACAGGCGACCATCGCGCTGGCCGCTATAGTAACTCTTGTACGCAGACGTGTGTGACCTCGAACGTCAACTCGTGTGGACGACGTTGGAGGCGCTCACGTTGTTGCCAACGTATCCGGTATTTCCGGATACGGTGGCAGTGGAGTAAGAGATGGCGCCGTCGGCGTCGACGCCCGCCTCAAGCCTCCGGCCTTACGATGGCTGCACCTGCCAGCACCACGAGCCCGCGCTTGATGACCATCGCCCAGCTCGTCCTCTACGCCAAGGTACCTGCGCTAGCACTCCGCGCCGCCGAGCTCATACACTCCGAGGTGGCGGTACTTGTCGACACGCTGCCTCCGGGCGTCGCGTTGCGTGCCTGTACCAGCCAAGTCGTCGTCGATGGTGGACGACAACGGCAAAGGCACTCGCACGCTGCATGCAGACACAGCAGCAATCGTTGTCATCGACACGTACCGACTGCGCAGGCGGATAGCGTGTAAAGGTTCGCTGAATCACCTCGTACGACGTCAGACACCGTTCACACGCGACCTCGACCACCAGAGAACAGGTCCAGCAATGTCGTGCCGTCGGCCCTGTCTCTCTAATATGGTGGGCGAGGCAGTGTGCATCAAAGAGCAATGGATGAACTTGAAACTTACTAGTATATATATTTCAACGACGAATGTGCGAATACGCACACTAATTTGGACGATTACTTGCCAACATAGCTGGCGACGGCGGCTTCGATTTGCTGGTGGGCCCAGACGATGTGGCCCGAGTCCGTCGGGCGTGGCGCGCTCATGTCGGCGCAGTGCGACGTGCCTTCAATGTAGACGACCTTGGACTTGGGGTTGGCGAGGTGCGTCGAGTTGTCGGGGGCGAGGGCCGACCACGGGTCGAGCGTGCCGCTGGGGAAAATGACGTTCTCGACGTT
>NW_008246068.1:21504-23601 GCF_000281045.1 Saprolegnia diclina VS20
CAACCTCCCAAGACCATGACCAAGACCATTGAAGTCGCGCTCGAGCCGCACGAGCAGCTCGCGACGTTCGCTGCCGGCTGCTTCTGGAGCGTCCAGCTCCATTTCCAGCGCCTCGACGGCGTCCTCGACTCGCACGTCGGCTACATCAACGGCAAGACCGTCAACCCGACGTACCGCCAAGTGTGCGCGGGCGATTCGGGCCACGCCGAAGCCGTCCAGATCAAGTTTGACGAAAACAAGATCTCGTTCAAGCAGCTCGTTGAGAACTTCTTTGCGATCCACAACCCGACGACGCGCAACCGCCAGAAAAACGACGTCGGCACGCAATACCGCTCCGGTATCTACTACCACAGCGACGAGCAGCGCGAGATCGCCGAGGCCGTCAAGCGCGACGAAGCCGACAAGTTTCCCTCCGAGATTGTGACCGAGATCGAACCCGCGGGTACGTTCTACCATGCCGAAGACTACCACCAGCGCTACCTCGAGAAGGGCGGGCAGTGCGCCCGCGTCGGCTCTACGGACCGCATTCGCTGCTACGGCTAGCATTGCTCACGAGCGCCTATATATAAGCTACACTCAATGAATTATCCGATGACAACTTGTCTTCAAAATGTACAGACGTCAACAATTGTACACACATTAAATAGCGACCTACTGGACTGCGCACGAAGATCGCGCTGGGCCCACCGACTTGATGTACGACGTGAGGCTCGTGCGGCCGCTGGCAATCGCAAGCTGCCGACCGACCTTCAAGTCGACAACGGCAAAGTCGTTCTCGACCATATACCGCACAATGCCGAGGTGGCCGTTGGCGACAGCGCCGGTCCACGCCGCCTTTGTGCAGCCCTCGCACCGGTGCTGGTGCAGGTACCGGAAAATCTCGAGGCAGCCGAACCGACCGGCGTTGTCCATGGCCGCCGTCGAGAAGACGCCCAGCTTGTGCTCGTTGGCGTAGGCCACGATGTCGAGTCGGTCTTGGCGTATCGCCGTCAAGAGCACGTGGGCTGTCCAAAGCGGAAACCCGTTGTTGCGTCGAAAGTCGACGGCGTCGGCGTCGGTCGCTGCCACCACCCTCGGCGAACCGTACCGCGTCGGCGGGCTGCTCGCCGCGCGCGTCGATCGATGGTGCACCGAGCTGTTGGGCTTGGCAAAGTCGGCGACCAGCCGCACGCTTTCAGGCCGGTGTCGGTTGAGGTAGCGCACCACGTCCCAGTGCTTGTTCTTTGTGGCGCCGGCGAGGGCTTTGGGCGTACATCCCTCCCTTCGGTGCGTGTGCAGGAACCGGACGACCTCGAGGTGCCCCGCAGTTGCGGCCTCGTCCATGGTCTCGGCGGTAAAGCCGCCGCAGCCTTCCTCGTGGAGGTACGCCAGGACATCGAGGTGCCCTTGCTTGGCCACGAGGCTCGGGTTCACTGGGCGCCAGGCGTCGAGGTGGCGAAGGAGCTTCACGAGCGGTAGGTGCCCGCCGTTGCACGCGACGCTGGCCGCGAACGGCGGGATCGTCGCGCCTTGGCCATGCAAAAAATCGACCACCGACGCTTGGCCGGTGCGCAGAGCGTGCGCCATGGCCAACGGCAGGTACGTCGGCTGCTTGTGCTCGATAAAGTAGGCTAAAACCCCGACGTTGCCGAGGCGCGCCGCGAGGATCCAGTCGTCGCCGCCAATATCGAGGTCGCAGAGGCTTTCGAGCAGCCGCACGTTCGAGTACGCGATCGCATACTGCTTGAGCCGGGACCGAGTGCTTGGATCGCTCTGCAGAAGCGGCGCGAGGTCCGTCGCGCGCGTGTGCTGGGCAAGCCATGGCGCAAAGACTGCGTGGAACGGCGCAAGGGCAGCCTTGATGTTGCGAGTGTCGCCGTCGCTCTTGACGAGCGCGCGGAGGAGCTTGACGTCGAGCGGGACGCCTTCCTGAAAGTCGGCGATCGCGCGCACGAGATCGGAGTGCTCGGCATGAGCAAATCTGTGGGCAACCCACGTGGCAGCGTGCTTCGGCAACTCGCCACCGGTACCGCTGCTTCGCCGTGCAGCGCTTGTGGCGCAAAGATCACGCAGCATCCCGAGCTCCGAAGCCGCCTCGTTGCTCTCACGATGCGGCGC
>NW_008246068.1:24483-28824 GCF_000281045.1 Saprolegnia diclina VS20
GGGGGACTGAGACGCGATGTACCGTAGTACTTACCAAGACACGTGGGTATCCCAAGCTCGGACGGTATCGCGACCATAGAAGACGAAGCTGGGTAACAGGTACATGATTCGTACTTCGAATTCCGGATACCGTGCAAATAGGAGGCATGCAATGGCTATAGCGCCACCGCGTCAGCGCAATACCAGCGGCACACCCGCAAGCGTGATGTCTTACGAAAGGCCATGTCGTGAACTTTCGATTGCACCACAATATAGCCTAATATGTCTCAAAATGAGCGAGAAAATCAACATCCTTGTCAGCGTCCAGATGCGCCGGATAACTGCCCTTGCGTCACTTCAGGGCTCCCGGGGCACCACAATACTTGTGTCATACCCGTGAGCGCGCTGTCTTACGATAGTGCACGAAATAAGCTTTCGATTGAGCTTGAGTCTAGCCCGATACGACGTAAAATGAGAGAGAAAATCAACATCCTTGTCAGCTCCATGGTATCGTCCAGATCGTGTTCGATTTGCCCGCTTTCGTCCGGATAGCAATAGCACTTCGATCTTCGATTCACCGTTGAATACTTTAATCAAGATAGAGTCAAATGTGCTCGTTCGAGGACCATAGTGAGAGTAAGTAAAAACGAGTTATGTACCTGTTAAGCTGGGTACACACGTGGTCTCCGTCGCAGGATCTTTCGCGCGTCCTGTATTAGTGGACACCACTCACACATTGCGAAGGGACCCACGTCTGTGGATAATCCTGTCGACGTTTTTCTACGTGCTTGTGCAATCGATCCTGCAAGCGACTGGATCCCATTCGCGGTCGCGGGATGCCTCAGATAACAGATGTTGCATTATCAGAACCCTAGCTGCGACAATGATAGCTCGTGGGTACATCACCTCCTCACAAAGCCCAGGCTTCATTCTACTTTTTGCCCTCTGCCCCACAGCCACATCGAGTCGAATGCGGTCCGCGCAGAACAGCGTCGTGTCCGAGTACAAGGTCGCGGCGACGCCCCACTGGAACGAAAACGCCGACGATGCTGTCGCCAACGAAGCCAAGCACGCGGCCGAGTTTGAAGTCATCACGTCGGGGCTCGAGCACCCGCAGGTGACGATCAAGTCGCTCGTCGTCGGCACCATCATGGGCACGTTCACGAGCGTCCTCGCCATGTACTATAGCCTCAAGCTCGGCGTCACGCCGTCCCTCAACGTGCTCTCCGGCATCGGTGGTTTCATGCTCTGCCGCGCCTTGATGAAGACGCAGTTCTTTGGCAAGCACTTTACCGTCCAGGAGAACGTCGTCATCCAGACGTGCGCGGTGGCGTGCATGAGTTTGGCGAGCCAGGCCGGTTTTGGCTCTGGCATCCTCGGCCTCACGGAAAATGTCTTCCTCGTCATGGGCAACACGACGTACGCGGGCAACCTCGCCTCGGACGTCATCGACTTTACGTGGCTCCGCTCGTTTGGGTGGTGCGCGAGCATTGCGCTCTTTGGCTTCTTCATCTCGTTCCCGCTCCGCCGCAAGTTTATCATCGAGATGCGCCTCCTCTTCCCGAGCGGTACGGCCACCGCCGTCATGATCAAGACGCTCCACACGTCGAAGGAGGCTGTCGAGTACCAATGGAACGTGCTCCTCAAGTCCGGTGTGTTTGCGTACGTCTGGAGCATCTTTGTGTTCTGCTTCAACGGGCTCGGCGAGTTCCCGATCTTTGGCGAGAAGGCCGCGGGCTTTACGTGGATCCTCGACTTTGCGCCCGGCACCTTTGCCATCAGCTTGATGCTGCCGTTCCGCGTCATGTACTCGATGTTCCTCGGCAACATCATCACGTGGGGCATCCTCATGCCGGTGCTCAAGGCACAGAAACTCGGCGTCTGGTACGAGAGCGAAGGCGCGGCGGGTCTCAAGGCCTACTACACGTTCACGGCCGTCGCCATCATCTGCGTCGACGCGCTTTACAGCATCATCAAGATGGGTATCATCATCGGCAAGTCGTGGTCGGCCAAGAAGGACGAGAACAAGACGATCACCGAGGCGGACGACAAGGCGACCGAAAACGACGACGTGCTCTCCAAGGCCCAGCGCCAGGCGTATCTCGACAAGATCTTCGAGTCGGCGCACATCCCGACGTGGTCCTGGATCGGTGGCCTCGTGGTCTTTGCCGCCGTCTCGGTCGTCGTCATCTCGTTCATGTTTGAGACCGTCAAGTGGTACAAGGTGCTCGTGTGCTGCCTCCTCATCCCGATCTTTGCGATCGGCATCGTCCAGGGCACGGGTATGACCGACTGGAACGTCTCCAGCGCTGTCGGCAAGCTCATCCTCTTTGTCATTGGCTCATGGACCGACGGCAACGACAAGTCGATCATCGCGTCGCTCATTCTGTGCCAGATGGTCATTGTCGGCTGCTCGCAGGCCGCCGACCTCATGCAGGACTTCAAGACCGGCTACCTTGTCGGCGCGTCGGCCAAGTCTATGATCGTGGCGCAGATCTTTGGCGCGTGCATGTCCTGCCTCGTTGTCCCAACCGTCTGGGTGCTCATGAACGACGCGTACACGCTGCCCGGCCCGCTCCTCAAGGCGCCATTCGGCGAGGTCTACCGCGTCATGGCGATCACGGCTACCGTCGGTCTCTCGGGCCTCCCCACGTACTGTGGCTACTTCATGCTTGTCGGCGTTGTCTACACGATCGTGTTCAACTTGTACATCGACAACTTTTCCGAGTCCAAGAACAAGGTGCTCAACGTCATCGCCAACCACTGCCCGCTCCCGATGGCCGTCTCGATCGGCATGATCGTGCCCGCGAGCTTCGGTCTCGAAGGCATGATCATGGCCGGTATCATCGCGTACTGGAAGTCCAAGGACGAAGCCTCGTTCGAGAAGACGCAGTACATTCTTGCCGCCGGCCTGATGACCGGCGAAGGTTTCTCGGTCCTCACGCAGATCATCGTGACGCTCTGCGGCGGCAGCGCGCCTGTCCAGGTGTCGTACGCCATGACGCCGTAAATTCACCCTTGTAATCGTGTCGTGTATATAACCAAACAACCAAGTTTGCATATATTTTGGTGTTGTGATGTCCTGCAAAGTGAGAAGTTGGGCGTTGAGATTTGACATATTTGGAGTTTTCTTTTTGAAGTTGACAGAAATGGACCCACACCGGAGCATGCGGGCAAGGAGTGGCAATCGTCATTTCAGCAAATTCGTCTAAACATATGCAGTTTGTCAGGGCGTACAGCCACCGCAATTTGGCAGTATTGATGCTTACACTACCATATCAAGCTGCACGATATACTGGCGAAAAGACACATCGAGTTCATTTACAAGACATCTTCGAACCCGAAGAAGACGCCAACAAGGTACCCGTCGGCGGTCAGCCCGCCCACGAAAGACGAGCTCACGATTTGGTCGCCGCCGTCACGGTAATCGCACGTGACAAACTTGACGTCACTCGAGTGCGCGCGGAGGTGCGCCTGCAACGGCTGCATGACGTTGCTACAGAATGCGCGGTGGGCCTCGCTGTTCTCTACCAGCGCTTCGTAGGCGTAGTTGCGCCACGACCGAAACGCGTTGACGTGCAGCCCGTGGGCTTCGAGAAATGCGTGCCACACGTCCGGGATCTCGTTGTCGGCTTCGCCGTAGCCGCCGTCTTTCTCGAGTTCGTCATTCTCCTCGACTGTGCCCGCCGCCGCGCAAAACGCACACGCACCGTCCTCGGACAAGTTGTACCAGTGCCATCCGATGCCGTGGGGCACGCCAAAGCCGTTGTCGCGAAGCTCAATTTCCTCGTTGTTGAAAATCTTGACCAAATCGGCGCGGCCCCACGTGTTGGACGTCGGGTCGACGCGGGAGCTCGGCGCAAAGAGCATCGCGCGCTCGCCGAAGAGCGAGAACTGCTGGATGCCGCCGGCCGGCAACTCGTACGTCGTCGCGATGGGAGCGACGATTTCAGCGAGCTTCTGGTGCACTTCCAGCGCTCGGTAGAGAGCCTTGGGGTCTGTGACGCTGGCCTTGGCGCGCACCACGAGCTCGTCTTTGCTGAGGTCCTCTTCGTGGTCGACGTAGCCGTTCATGACGTGCTTGCCACTGAGGCGGTTGAACGCTGCCTCATCCTCTTCGAACGAGCAGCTCTTAACGTTGGAGAGATCGAATACGTCGTAGAGTGTCGGGCACAAGGCGAGGCAGTTGGTGCCATAATCGGTGATGGCACCGACGAGCGACGGGTTCGTGAGGACAGCGCTGGCATTGCACGGACGCTTGTCTGCCGGCGACGGCGAAGCCGGGGCAGCACGCTTGGTAGGGATCATACTGGATGCGAGGGCGGAGCTAAAATGAAAAATGAATCGAGTGACAATAAACAA
>NW_008246068.1:28924-29425 GCF_000281045.1 Saprolegnia diclina VS20
TCTAGCACCTGCAGCGGCGCCACACTAATTTCACATTTCTGGTGTGCCAGTTCAGCATTCCTCCTCAAAATAGGCGGTTGACACTCCAAAAACTAGTGCACTTGATCTACTACGCGTGATAGATCCCTTCGAAACGCGTGTATACTGTCGAGTGAAGCAATGAATACGCACGCTCCAGGTGCCCAAATGTTCCAGTTAGCCATGACCTGTTAGAAGCGACAACTGTTGCCATCGCGGGGCCTGTCTCGCGACCACTCCTTTCTCGGTGCAGAGGAGACTCGCAGATGCCCCGTTCCGTCCTTCTTCGGGCACAAAGACTTGGATATTTCATTTCCAGCTTGATACAGATAGCATTTCGCACCCCAGTGCATTTTCCAAGACGAATTGGCTGCACCCAAAAGTACGACGCTTTTACCTACTGACAGCAGCTGCTGACAGCGACCGCAGCTACTAACTGCGGCCACATAGGATGCGATGCGCCGATTAACCCTGGGATTGCAG
>NW_008246068.1:30421-31141 GCF_000281045.1 Saprolegnia diclina VS20
GGAGTTTTTTTCAAGAGTTACGACTTTCGAGCATATTTCTCCAAAAGTTACGACCTGAGGCAAAATATTCAAAATAGTTACGACCTCGACCGGATTGGTAGAAATGCAGTCGAAAGCCAACGAATCAAGATGGTGGTCACGCAAATAGTGTTAAAAGTATCTCTCCGTTGCTTTCCGTTGCCAAGTTGAACAAAATTAGAACAACTCATTGCACTTTGGGTCGTGTCATTGAAGAACCTTCTCCATGGCAGCTCCTCTCGAAACAGCCCCATGCATCGGCCGCACCTTCTCATCGCGCACCGATTATTCAGCATACCTCGAGAGGTGGTCGTTCCAGAACGGCTTTAGCGTGTTGCAGGGTATGGTCCGCAACGAGTACTGTCCATATAACTTATCCATGGCTAGCGACTTCGAAGCGGGGCCAAGTTACGACGATACAATCCGGCAGAGAACTCAGAAGCTCTGGCAACAGTGTGATCTTCACGTGCAACCCGCCAAGCCTATGCAATTGGACGATCCGGGCAACCAGGCCGAAGAATAACCCGGTGCACACAATCACAGGTTCAATCTTTTTGATGTACAACGTATGAAATCGCATCCAATAGAGATGAATCTCGAGCACTCCGATACGTGTGCGTCCACGCCCAACGCATCCGTCCGCCAAATCACGCAAATCCCAGCAGTAGCGGAGATCGTTCGGTCGACCCCCAATGTATCCGC
>NW_008246068.1:33206-39699 GCF_000281045.1 Saprolegnia diclina VS20
ATGCAAAGCCCAAACCAGCGCATCTTGCTCGACGACGTGTCGTTGGGTTGTTGCCGCCACCAGATGTATAAACACCCTTTGAGCACTCTCGCAACCAGAATAGCTAGTATCATCTTTACGAATCAGGACAAGCAAAGACACTCATGTCAAAGCTGATGCGCTTGTTGGGTTGGTCATTCTGCATCCCTTGATGAGCTCTCTGCCAGCACCACCACGTGCCTACGGGTCATCACTCTGTAAAAGACCATCACTCTCAAATTGCTGGAGGCAGCAAGTGCAAACTACGACCACTCGACACGAATACATGTACGAGCGGCCAGCAACTTTCATGTGCAGTCCGATCAAACGCTCCATGGGATGTAGACTGCATGATCATCCACGGCCGTCAAACCGTTGTCGTCCAAGCTCGATAAGTTGGCCAATCCTTGCTAGGCGCTCCTCGTCGCTACAAAACATCCTTCACGGAGTCGAATCCATTGCCTTGGTCTCGTGCCCTCCGATGCGAATGCGTGTACTCGATGAACCGATCGATGGCGATCTCCAAGCTGGATGCTACACGCTCCACGACCTCTACCGAACCACTGCACCTTCCATCGGACGCTCCTCGCCAGTCGAAAGCAGAGTGACCAAGTTCAAGCGGGTGCACCCGAGACGCGACACGTGGTGCGAGCCGGATAAGTCCATAGATCTTGTTTGTCGCAGTTTGGGCAATCAGCGCTGTTGGATGGCGTCCGTGGAAGATCCCTTTGGCGGTTATCGATGGGTCCTTCCTCGCCCTTCCAGCCGCCCGCTGTGCGCCGGCCCAAGGGTCGGTTGCCTGCGCTCCATCGCCCGCCATCGCCTCCCGCCGTACGAATCGCTGTAGCTGGCGCCGTCGCTCCAGGATCGTCGTCGGCGGTCTCGCGTCGGCGCAGCCAGAATAAAATTCTGATGTCCCACGGCCGCCGGCTGGCTGATTCTTTTGTAAATAAAATGGTTTCATACAATCACGTAGATAAAATAAATATTGCCCTGTATATGGTCCGGCGTAAGATCCCTCATTTTCGATCTCCTCGCCAACATGACCAAGTACCAAAGCACCCGCGGTGGCGTCCGCGGCTTCTCGTTCGAGGAGGCGGTTCTGAGCGGCCTCGCGGCCGACCGCGGCCTCTTCGTGCCCGAGAGCGTCCCGCAGCTGCCCGAAGGCGCGCTCGAGGCCTGGGCCAAGCTCTCGTACGAGGAGCTCGCCGTCGAAGTCATGAGCCTCTTCATTGACGACGCCGAGATCCCGCGCGCCGACTTGACGGCGCTCGTCGCCAAGGCGTACACGTGCTCGGAGACCAACTTCCGCGACCCGACGATCGCGCCCGTCGTGCAGGTCAAGGACCAGCTCTACATGCTCGAGCTCTTCCACGGCCCGACGTTTGCCTTCAAGGACGTTGCGCTCCAGTTCCTCGGCCACCTCTTCGAGTACTTTCTGGAGCGCAAGAACCGCAACGAGACGTCGGGCAAGACGCACCGCATCACGGTCGTCGGCGCCACGTCGGGCGACACGGGCAGCGCTGCCATCTACGGCCTCCGCAACAAGAAGAACGTCGAGGTCTTCATCATGTACCCGCACGGCCGCGTCTCGGCGATCCAGGAGCAGCAAATGGCGTGCATCCTTGACGAGAACATCCACAACCTCGCCGTTAAGGTGCGCTTCTCCGCAATTGTGCGAGGTCGAATGCTCATGCAGCGTGGTGTGTAGGGTACCTTTGACGACTGCCAGGCGATCGTCAAGGACTGCTTTGCCGACGCCGAGTTCAAGGCCGCGTACTCGCTCGGCGCCGTCAACTCGATCAACTGGGCGCGCATCCTCGCGCAGATCGTCTACTACTTTTACGCGTACTTTCGCCTGTCGCCCGAGGCGCAGAAGAAGGTCGCGTTCTCGGTGCCGACCGGCAACTTTGGCGACATTCTCGCTGGCTTTTACGCCATGGTAGACCTCCATCTTTCGTATGTATCTCATGGCGCATGGCGTAGAAACTCGGTCTCCCGATGCAAAAGCTCATCGTCGCGACCAACGACAACGACATCCTCCACCGCTTCTTCTCGACCGGCGCGTACCATCGGTCGGGCGTCTCGCACACGATCTCGCCGTCGATGGACATTTGCGTCTCGAGCAACTTTGAGCGGTACCTCTTTGCGCTCTGCGGCGACGACGCCGCGATCCTCCACCAGTGGATGAGCACGTTTGAAGCGACGGGCAAGCTCACAGTCGAGGGCCCGCTCCTCGCCAAGGCCAAGCACGAAATGGCCTCGTACAGCGTCCTCGAGCCGGTACATACCATATCTTATTTGTTTCTTATCGATACTCATGCTCGAGTTCTAGGAGGTGCTGCAGACGATCCAGACGTACCACGATACGCACAACTACGTGCTCGACCCGCACTCGGCGATCGGTGTTGCCGCCGGTGACGCCTACCTCCGCGACGTGGCCGACGCCGACGTGACGGTCGTCGTGCTCGCGACGGCGCACTATGGCAAGTTTATGCCGACGGTGCAGTCGGCCTTTTCGACGCCAGTGGCGCTGCCGCAGCACCCGATCCTCAAGGCGCTCGAGTCGCTGCCGCAGAAGAGCCGCGTGACCGAGAACAGCGTCGCCGCCGTCCAAGCCCTTGTCCGCGAGACGGTGCCATTGGCCAAGAAGCGCATGCCGCGCTGCGTCTTTGGCGCGGCGAGCTACCTCCTCCCCGAGTCGAATGCCCTCAAGGCGGCGCTGGTCCTTGCGGTGGGTGCGGTCGCGGTCGTCGCACTGCAGCGCTCGGCCAAGCACTAGAGTTGATAGATGATAGTACACATATATACCTCCTCTACACCGCTGGCGGACGTACGAGTGCAGTTGCCGCTGTGTGACTTGATGGCACCGTATTCACAGTCGTGGCAAGTCCGCGCGTCGGATTCTGCTGCGAAACGCTCGTTCGTGCCGCCACGTCATCCATCCGGATGCATCGTGTATATTTCCGGACATATCTTTGCAGGTTGCAGGGGTCACCGTGTCGGCCCCCGATTGAGGTTCGGATGCATGCGCTCGGCAAGACGGAGTTCAACTCCCGGTCGAGACCATCGTATCGATGAGTCTCGTTCAGACAGCAGTAGGGCGCAACGACATTCTCAAAAACGACTTGAGAACAAAACTCACAATACTATGCATTTCCAATTTTTCAACTTTGAAACCCCCTGATATACATGATTTGTTGCATATACATGTACATGCAAATACTGTACAAGTCGTCATTAAACGCACCAGACAAAAGGCCGACGAGGTAGCCGTCGCTCGAGATGCCACCGAGGATCGTCGTGGCCACGCGAACCGTGGCGTTGAAGTCCTTGTAACATGTGACGATCTTGACGGTCCGCAGATGCGCGCGAACGTAAGCGCGAAGCGGCTGGACGACGCGGCGGCAAAGTCGCGGTGGTCGTCAAGGCTGAGCAAGAGTGCTCGGTAGGCGTCGCTGCGACGACCTCGCAAGACATTCGCGTGCAGGCCATTCGCTTCGACAAACGCGCGCCACGCGTCCGAGACAGGTCTCCGCTCGTCCTCACGTCGAAGCTCGGCGCTCTCTTCAACCGTCCCGGCCGTCGCGCAAAAGACGCAGGTACCAGTTTGTTGAAATGAGTTACTACTTGGTACTTGTTTGGTAGGATCTTGATCGGACGCGCGGAGGCTTGAAATTGCAGCTTTACCGGCACAGAAATTGTTCGAGTTTGCTGCCGAGCTCGAGGTGAAGGGCATTGTGTGGTGTTATAGAACAGTGGATGCTACGCACTACACAAGGCATTTGGCCTCAATGGTATGAACGATCCAATGTTGACGGTATAAACCATCAAATTTCAAAGAAAACGCCGGCGATGTACCCGTCGCGCGTGACACCGGCGAGAAACGAAATGCTATCCTTGTACGCGCCGACGTCGGCCTCAAAGCACGTGACAATCTTGACGTCGGCCAAGTGTGCAGTGAGCTGCGCGTGCAGCGGCTGCAGAACATTGCTGCAAAAAGCGCGGTGGGTGGCCCGGTGGTGGATCAGCGCGTCGGCGGCGTCTTGGCGCCACGACTCGGACGTATTCGGATGTAGACCATGGGCGTCCACGAGCGAAACCCATGCGACCGCAACCGCGTCTTCCTCTTCGTCATTGCTCGCCAGAGTGGCAGATGACGTGCAGAAAGCACAAGTGCCGTCGTCCGACAAGTTGTACCAGTGCCACCCGACGCCATGGGGAATGGAGAATCTATCGCCGACAAGATCGTCGCGAGGGTAGTTGAAGAGCTTGGTCATATCCTCGCGGCCCCAGCGCATCGACGTCGGGTTCGGGCGGCAGCACGGTGCCATGAGCAGAGTGCTGATGTTGTAAAAGTCGAAATGACCAGTCGACCCAGCGGGTGGTCGCTTGTACGTCGTGAGCGCGCGCGCAATGATCTCGGCGAGCTTCTGGCGCATGACCAGCGCCCGATACAGGGCCTTGTGGTCCGTGACGCTGGTCTCGGCGCGCTTGGCGAGCTCGAAGCAGCCGACGTACTTGTCGTCGACGTAGCCGTTGGTGATGTGTCGTCTGCAAAGGATATCGAGGTAGCTCATCCCCATATTTTCAAACACATCTTCGTCGTAGAGCGTCGGGCAAAAGGCGAGGCAGTTGGTGCTGTAGTCGGTGATGGCGCTGACCAGCGACGGGTTGGTGAGCACGGTGCTGGCGCTGCACGAACGACTGGTCGGCGGCGATAACAGCCAAGCAGAGCGCTTCGAGGAAGCCATGGTGTGCTCCGAGACGAAATGAAAAGTGAAGGGATTGCGGACGACGGCTTTGATTGGCCAAAGCGGTACTCGAAAACGACTTGCGATTGGACAGATTTAAGAACCTTTTTGATGGGACAGTTTGCAGCATTTTTGAAAGCTGCGACCGTTGGTTGACAGGACCAAGCGTTTCGGTCTTGGCGCCATGTCGCTCCAGCCCACCATGAATGCTAGTTCTTTACTATAGCGTGTGCGCTACTGTGCAAAAGCACAGTAGTGCAAGACAAGCGTGCAGGTGTCGCGAGAGTCCAGGATTTATATATTTTTACAAAACATCGACAAACCCAAAGAAGACGCCGATGAGGTACCCGTCGGCGGTCAGCCCGCCCACGAAAGACGAGCTCACGATTTGGTCGACGCTGTCACGGTAGTCGCACGTGACGATCTTGACGTCACTCGAGTGCGCGCGGAGGTGCACCTGTAACGGCTGCATGACGTTGCTACAGAATGCGCGGTTGGCCTCGCTGTTTTGAACCAGCGCTCTATAAGCGTAAGCGCGCCACGACCGGAACGCATTGATGTGCAGACCGTGGGCGTCAATGAAAGCGCGCCAGTTGTCTGAGATCTCGTTGTGGTGCTCACCGTACCCAAACTCGTCCTGCAGCCCGTAATCGAGCGCGACGGTGCCAGCGGTGGCGCAGAACGCACAGGTACCGTCGTCCGACAAGTTGTACCAGTGCCACCCAACGCCGTTGGGAACGCCAAAGCCATTGTCGCGAAACCCGGTGACGCTGGCGCCAAAGACCTTGGCGACATCGTCGCGGCCCCACGTCGTTGAAGTCGGGTCCACGCGGCAGCTTGGCGCAAACAGCATCGGGCATACTTCATAAAGATTGAACTGATCGATACCACCGGCTGGTTGCCGGTACGTTGTTGCGATTGGCGCAATGATCTCAGCGAGCTCCTCGCGCAGTTTCAGCGCCTGATGGAGAGCATCGGGATCCGCGGCGCCTGTCTTGGCACGCGCCACAAGCTCGTCCTTGCTGAGGTTGTCTGTGTGGTCGACGCAGCTGTAGGTGGCGTGCGGTGCAGGGGAAGACATAGTGACTTGGGCGAGGTAGATTGTCAAATGAATCGTTTGAAAAGGTCCTCTGCCAACACTATTGACAGAGGACGATGTTACCCATACAAACACCAATATATTTGTGAATGAAGGTCTTCACTCCGCTGGGATTTCACTGCAGCATCAATGCGCTTGTCGAAATCAAAATGAGATCACCATGAGGCCGCCACGTCAGGAACGAATTTTAGCCAATGAGAAGCCAGGGAATTTTAACGGGTGCCGTCAAAAGTCCAAAGCATCAGAGTATTTTGCACATACCCCAGGCGGCACCACTCCTTCTCTCACATGCTATCAATTTATCGAACTATGAATTGAATAAATCATGAATAATTAATACAAAGGTCAATAATGCGACACATATAAGGTGTGTTGGTCGTGACATTTTGCATGTGGGTTTTTTCATACATGAGTTTCAGAAATATTTCAGAGCGATTGGGAAAATTTCGTTATTGACGCTGCACACTGCGAGGATGTTGGGAGTGAACTCTGTCAAACATTATTCGCTCCTATTAACACAATTCACTTTGGCAAGACGGGTGACGCGAGAGTCCAGGATATTTTTCTTACAAAACATCGACAAAGCCAAAGAAGACGCCGACGAGGTACCCGTCAGGCGACA
>NW_008246068.1:40795-42580 GCF_000281045.1 Saprolegnia diclina VS20
GCCACCAAGGAAAGACGTGCTCATGACCTGGTCGACGTCGTCGCAGTAGGCGAGCGTGACGAACTTGACGTCGCTCAGATGCGCAGTGAGATGCGCTCGCAACGGCTGCACGACGTCGCGGCAAAAGGCGCGGTGCGCGTCGCTGTTTGTTACGAGCGCCATCTGAGCGCCGCTGCGCCCGCTTCGGAACGCATTGATGTGCAGCCCGTGGGCGGTGATGAATGCGCGCCAGTTGGCCGAAATCTCGTTGTACTCGCCGTACGAGCACTCGTCTTGCCGCGCGTAGTCGATCTCGACGGTGCCAGCCGTCGCGCAGAAGGCGCAACTACCGTCCTCGGACGCGTTGTACCAGTGCCATGCAACGCCGTTGGGGACACCCATCCCGTTCTCACGAAACTCGATTCCGTCGCAGTTGAAAATCTTGACCAAATCGTCACGACCCCACGTCGTCGACGTCGGGTCCACGCGGCAGCTTGGCGCAAACAGCGTCGGGCGTACGTCGTAGATGTCAAATTGGTGGATGCCGCCGGCCTGCCGAAAGTGGTGGTGTGAGATGGGCGCGACGATCTCGGCCATCTTGTGGCGCACGGCAAGAGCGCGATACAAAGCCTTGTGGTCCTTGACACTGGCCTTGGCGCGCGCCACGAGCTCGTCGCGGCAAAGGTTGGCTTCGTGGTCGACGTAGCCGTTGGTGACGTGCTTGCCGGCGAGGCTCGCAACGAGGTAGTAGTACGGATCTCCCCTCGAGCCGCGAACCTCGTAGAGCTTTGGGCATACGTCGAGGCAGCTGGGGCAAAACCCAAAGATGGCGACGACGAGCGACGGGTTCGTGAACACTGCGCTGGCACTGCACGCACGGTCGAACGAGGAGGAAGGTGCAGAGTGGTTTGGGGAGAACATGATGATTCGGAAGCAGTCAATTGAAGAATGTATTGCCGGACTCTGAGAATGTGACGGCCAATCGTTTGCACGAACCGGTGTTGAAACATGTTGTCTCGATTCCACCGGCTAAAGAAGACCATCATTATGTTTGTTGCAAATTAAGAGTGGGACTGTGGGACAACGGTCTCGAAACGGGAGATGCGTGCGCTTGTGGCCGATGAATTTCACGGGCGTTTGGAGAGAGGCAGTCTTATACGTCAAAACCGAGGTGCGCGTTGACATGATTAGCCAGTCTCGACGGGGGCTGCTCGGGCACGGTTGGGAGACCGGATTTTGTGCCTTGGGCAGTTGAAACCACTTGGTGGTCCACATTGAGTTTTCGCAAAATGGGGCTCGACCCGGTTTGAATAAAACAACCACGCAGGTGATGTGAGGTCAAAAATGTACTATTTAGCTTACAACACATCGACGAACCCAAAGAAGACGCCGATGAGGTACCCGTCGGGCGACACGCCACCGAGGAACGACGTGCTCACGATTTGGTCACAGTCGTTGCAGTAGTTGCATGTGACAATCTTGACGTCACTCAAATGCGCCGTGAGATGCGCGCGCAACGGCTGCATGACGTTACTGCAAAAGGCGCGGTGGGCCTCGCTGTTTTGAACCAGCGCCTCGTGCGCGTACGCGCGCCACGACCGGAACGCATTGATGTGCAGACCGTGGGCGTCAATGAAAGCGCGCCAGTTGTCTGAGATCTCGTTATGGTGCTCGCCATACCCAAACTCGTCCTGCAGCCCGTAATCGATCGCGACGGTGCCAGCGGTGGCGCAGAACGCGCAGGTACCGTCGTCCGACAAGTTGTACCAGTGCCACCCAACGCCGTTGGGAACGCCAAAGCCATTG
>NW_008246068.1:46563-47283 GCF_000281045.1 Saprolegnia diclina VS20
GACGTTCTCCACCCCGGAACAGATGTCGTGGTAATAATTCTGCAAGCAAAATGAACAAAAAGCAGTTGGGTTTGAAGTGGGGTGGTTGCTGTGATCTAGCTCCTATGCCCTTGCTTGGTGTAAGGGTGATGGGGCAGAGAGGATTGCGAAGAACCGCGAGGTGGTCTCACGTTCGGGTATACGTAGTGGGTGGGATGTACAGCAAACCAACTTTCCTGTACAAACTTGCGAAGTCGAAAAGGTGTGTCGCATTGCCCTACTCTGATCAATCAGAGATACCGGTCGTACCAGGGGTTGATGCTGCATCATGCATTATCGCGTTTGTCGAAATCAAAATGACATGTCACGCTGCCAGACTGGGCGGACAGGTGGGACGACAGCACATGCATGGCGTACATGCATGAATAGGCCCGGCACAGGCCTCGCCGACGCGTCGATGAGTTTGAACTTGCAACGGAACTTCTGGCGTAATTTGCGCAATGTCCATCGACATTTGTCCATCGCTGTCGATGTGCACTGGACTCACCCCTCGCATAATGACGGGCAGCTGGTCGGCCAGCACGGCGGTTTTGAAATGCATCTAAGGTACAGTATCCGTGAGCTGGCCAGTACAGTTAGATCTACTACTACTGCAGCACGTGGGCTCTGACGCCAACCAGCCTCGCGGGCCATGACAGCTTCCATCGCCGGCAGCTGCGTCGCCTGCTCGGGATCTTCCAC
>NW_008246068.1:47383-66307 GCF_000281045.1 Saprolegnia diclina VS20
GTGCACTGGACTCACCCCTCGCATAATGACGGGCAGCTGGTCGGCCAGCACGGTGGTTTTGAAATGCATTTAAGGTACAGTATCCGTGAGCTGGCAAGCACAGTTAGATCTACTACTACTGCGGCACGTGGGCTCTGACGCCAACCAGCCTCGCCGGCCTTGACAGCTTCCATCGCCGGCAGCTTGTCCTGCTCGGGATCTTCCACTCGAACAAGCTTGCCGACGTCGCGCTCTATAAACGTTGCGACAGCGAACCGTTGAGTACGATCGTCGCCCACCAGCGTTGGCGCCTTCTAGGCCACGTACTGCGGCTGGGTCGCGGCGTCCCGGCCAACGTGGCTGCGGACCGCTTCTTTGCCCCATCCGAGGCGCCCCGTTTCTTAGGGCGCACCAAGATCACGCTGCCGATCGTCCTGCACCGCGACCTCCAGTCGCTGACGCCGCCTCAGTCGCTGGCGTCTCCCGAGGACCTTGACAAACGGCGTAGCTTTGCCGCCGACCGCGACGCCTGGAAAGATTTGACCGACCGTGTCGTCCGGCGCCTCGTCTGCGGCCACAAGCACCGTAGGGCGACGACAGAAGAGCCAGACGAGCCCCCGCGCCGCCGCCTGCGCAGCCACGGACCGGCGAGCGAATGAAGAAGAAGGAGATTGCTAGTCTCTACGTATGCGAAGTCTTTGTGTAACTATGAAGATAACGCGAAACACGTTCATACATATACTAGTATGCAGCATGAATACTGTAGAGAGTATATTGCGAGATCATGCACACGCACTTCATTGTGCATCGCGTGACCAAAAATAAATCCTGTCTGAAACACTGGATTCAAACAAGATCCGGTGCGTTGCTGGATTTAACGCGTTAAACAAAATGGCCAATGGCATCGGAGCATTCCGTTTCGAAGATGGGCCGAGCAGCGACGACGGCGGTCGGCGCGGTCGTCCTCGCGGCCATCGCCGGCGTCTGGCATACCGGGCTGCTGGAGCCTTACTACCACGCAATCCTCCATGGCAATGCCCCCGACGCCACGTTCTACGAGGTGTGTCATTGCGGTGGCGAAGGGTCCGACGCCATTCGCTGTCGCTGTAGGTGCTACGCGTCGCACCGACAGCGTCACCCAGCGAGATCGCGGCGGCCTACCGGTCGCTGTCGCGTGAGTACCATCCCGACAAGACCAAGTCTCTCTCGCCCGCGATGCGCGACGCGCACACGCAAGCGTTCTACCGCGTCGCCGGTACGTGTCCATTCTGCGACCCTGCCAATGTTGGCGATGAGCTAGCGGCGTACGAGACCTTGTCCAACGATGACCGACGACGAGACTACGATCGCCAGCTACACCAAGTCGCCAAGCCGCCGTCCATGACGTGGCAGTCGCGCGTCCATCTCTGGTGGTGGCAGCTATGGTATTCCTTGTCGTTTGAATCCATTGGCTACGTTGTGTGTGGCCTCGGCCTCGTCACGATTCTCTGCGAGTACGTGCTGGCTCCCATCCAGCAGCGCGTCTTCCGCTCCCGACACCCACCGTCCAACCCGGATGTGCAGCAGCCTGGCACGAGCCTATACGAAGCGCGCTTGCGGCTCCAAGCCCAGTACGACGCTGACGCACAGCGCCGCTCGCAGCACCGACGGGCGACACGAGTGCGTTAAACGAGTCGTATTATGCTTTTACTCGATCACGTTTTGGTCATTGAAAGGGTCTTGTCCATATCGGCGGCGCCGTGGGCTTTGCGAACAAAGCTCTGCTTGATGTCGGCAGCGACCGCGTTGAGGAATTCGCTTGGAAAGTGCAGCGCGGCGTCCGCGGCCAAGGTCTTGAGGTCTTTGACGTTCTACTTTGACGTTGCCAAATGTACTACATACGGGAATAAGGCGACCTTGAAGAGCGGTACGACTTGGTCAATGAGCGCGCGGATCTTGTCGGGCTCGACGTCGCTGTAGATACCCGTGACGGCCACAAACACCTTGTCGATGGCATTTTGCCGCTCGCTACAGCACATACGTTCCCACTCGGAGAATTGCCGTATTCAGTACCGGGCCATTTCGTCTTGAAGAGCGGCGAGCCGATCGCGAAGCTCGGCGCCGTCGACTTCGGCTGCGGTCGGCGGGAACAAGCTTGTGGCATATCGAATGAGAAATTTGATGTCCTTGAGCGACTTGATCTCTGTGTAGATCGACTATTCACACGCAACCGTATGATGCCATTTGCAAATTTGTAGAGGCATACCAGCACCATGGGCTCGACGGCCACGGGATCGATCCGGTCAAAGTAAATGTTGCGGATCTTGAGCTCAAGCTCGGCCGCCAGTTTCTTCTTCTGGTTGTCTTGCTTGAGCTGTACAAAGTGCGCGCGCATCGCGGTCGCTGTCGCCGAAGGGTGGTCGCTGGCCGTGATCAAGTTGGGTGGAAATAGACGCTCCAGGTTGCGGATCAGACTCTGGACGTCGTCTTCGGTCGGAAACTCTTTGATCGCGCGCTTCATGAGGCGGTGAATGCGCTCCATGCCGTCGTTCGTATCGGCGCTTTCGCGGTACGGCTATTTCCACGCCATTTTCAGTGGTTGCACACGCAGTAGAAGGCGTACCCCGTCTTTGAGTTTTTCAAACAGAATTTGCTTTTGCTGGCGCCGGACGTCCTTTCGATGTAGATAGCGCAGCACGCTCGCGCACACGGCTTGCGCCTGCTTCTCGCTCTTGCCAACGACCTGCGTCGCAGCAAGCAGCTTGGCGGCCAGCGGGACGCGGTCAAGGTCCAGGACGATGAGGTGCTGCATGCGGCCGAGCTCGCACGGCAAGTCGCGCAGCTCAGTGCGATTGAGGTCGAGGACCTGCAGCTTAACGCACTTGTGGATCGAAGGTGGGATCGACTGCAACGGGTTGTCGTTGAGCCAAAGAAATTCGAGCGCAGCGAGCTGCCCGATCGCGTCTGGGAGGACGCGAACGTGGTTGAAGCCAAGATCCAACCGGTACAAGGCCGAAAAGTTGAGGCGGAAGAGGTCACTCGGCACAGCGCGCAGGTTGAGCTGCACGAGGTGCAGCAGCCCCGTCTGCTTGGCCTCTTCGAGCTTACCCAGAAGGTCCGCCATGCACGACCTTTCGATCTGCGATTGACGGTTTCCGACAAATTTGGTGCAAACTAAGATTTGGAAAATAAGATGGGATAAGGTTAATTGGAGGATACGCTCGCGGCGCGCGATGCGTGAAGAGTGATGCGAGTCGTCTAAATGTTGAGAAGGTCTTCGAGAATGCGCATCTCGAACGGGTCGATGGGCGCACTGGCTGGCGTCGATGCTGGCGCTGCATCGGTGAAGAGGATGCTATCCAAAATCGCATGGTCGAGCATGTCCGTGGTTGTTGCTGGCGACTCGCCTGGCTGGTGCTTGAGGCAAAAGCCGCCCGCCCGCGCATGGTACGAGCAGCCGTCGACTTTGCAAAAGCGGCCGCCGCCGTGACGCACGCATTTTTGGTTGGCATGCGCCTGCTTGGAGCAGCCGTCGACGAGGCAGTAGCGCTTCAGGACGTTGCCGCCGTGCTTGCCGCAGAAGCGGCCGCCGCGCGCGTAGAACGAGCAGTTGGCGATCGCGCAGACGCGCTTGCCGCCATGGCGCACGCAGAGATACCGGGCGTAAACCTGGTTGGTGCACTCGGGAATCGAGCAGACGCTGCGGTTCTTGTGCTGTTGGCAGCGCGGCAGGCCCGGGAGCGCCGTCGCTGCGCAGTCGTTAAACAGGCACTGGCTCATGGTAGAATTTGGAAATGGCCAATCTGACCAAAGTCGCAAGACGAATGAATCCACCGCAAAATGCGCGCGACGACATAGCGCAAGATCCAGTGCATTTTGAGATATTTTCAATGGATTGCGCGGCCTGTGATTGGTCAGGTGAAAATCCCACTTGTTTGTGATTGGCTGGTGAGGTAGACCCAAGCCCACAGTGGCGCACTGGAATCAATTTCTACGACGACTAGGAATTCGACTATCAATAGCCCTAAATCTAAATGTGCTAACACCATTGACGCGAATGGATTTACCTGGGACCCGTCACTCACCAAGTCCGAGGCCCATCAATCACCTGTCTCACGAGCTGCGAGCTAGGGTTGTGGACCGTGCTCATCGAACTCATTCCTCCACACCGCAGAGATGTCGAGTCCTTCACTGCCGTCTCAACAAGGGCGAAAATACACTGAAAATACCAGTGGGTTGCTGCTGCGAGTATGTTGCGAGCTTCGATTGTACTTGGCTATATTTTGAGGAACGAGACAACATGTCGATTGGGCACCAAAATGACATTATGTATCAACAGGTACACTAAAGGTATATATTATCCTGGCTATTGAGAGGGCGAGGGGAGGCGGACTGCTTCGGTCCCATCATTTCAGTCCGAACGGGCGCGCAGTGGTACGACAAAGGAGGTTAGATTGCTTGCGAGCGCTCGCTGTTGTAGCTCGAACAGAGCGTCGACTCGGTGTCAAAGATGTGACTGTTGGTCGGCAGCGGCTTCTTCCGCAGCATGTGCCAGGCCGCAAGGCCGCAAAAAACCGGCAGCGAGAGCCCGACGCCGGCAATGATCCACGGCCAATTGACTATCCGAAACATGAGATACTTTTGATCCACGATAATACCAATTGGATAGATAGATACCTGCCGCGGCCGGCGTTTCGCGTGGACGCTGGGCGTCCATGACGCACTGGGCGATTGAGGAACAAGTGAGCACAAACTCGTCGCTCGCAAAGTCGACCATGCCCTGGATGCTGGCCTGGCACTGGTCGAGCGTCCCGAACGGGGTGCAGAGGCGGCTGTCGGTCGAGTAGCACTGGTTGGGGCTCAGCACGCGGAGCGCGATCCACGAGTTCTTGATCGGCGAGCATTGCCAGAGAAACGACGCGGGCACGTCGCCGGTCGAGGTCGCGTTGCGGATGAACATGGCTTTGGCCACGGAGCACCACGTTGTGTTTTGCTCGTAGCCCGTGCTGCCCCAAAAGCTCATGTGGGTCGCGCCGCAGAGCGCAGCGCGGAGCGTGGCGACCGACGTGATCCGCGCCGCGCAGTCGGCCATCGTGTTGTAGAAGACGCAGTTGACCGCGTCCGTCGAGAAGCACCCGACCTCGTGGCTCTGGGGAACGATGGCCACGCGCATGTAGAGCGTCGGTGCCGTCGGCGGCTCGCGCTCCATGCACTTCCAGTTGGCCGTCACGGCCGAGAGCGCGGTCGACTCGGTTGATGCCCGGACGAGGAACGACTCGACGCTGCGGTCCCAGCGGCCCATGACAGACGTGTTGTAGCGCCAGAGAGCCATGTTGCCTTGGCTATCCGGGCCATCAAAGGTCACAAACTCGTAGCCGGCGACGACGGCCACGGACGAGATGGACTGGTTCCAGTCCGGCAGCACCTCGCTGCTCTTGGCGCCGAGCGGCAGGTCGCGGCGCTCGCCGACGAAGCCCGGCCGCGCGAAGATGGTCACCTGGGCGTACGCAGGCAGCGCCAGCATGAGCATGAGCACGAGCGCGCGCCATGGCAGCGGGAAGGACGGGTCACCCCGGCGTCGACGCATGTTCGCACTTGCCTCTCGCCTGTCGAGTGTTTCTATCACTTGGAGATTGTATCTGGGACACTCAAACGGTATTATATACGCAAATGTCGGCGGCGAAAAGGCATATTTTGCGCCTCGTGTCCCAACACCAGCCCCGATTCGCGTACCCAGTAACGAATTAGCAACCAGCGGCACGAATTGACGGCATTTCATAGCGCAGCAGGACGATGCAAGCGAATTGAAGACAGGTCGGAATGCCGATCGTCAACGAGGCTGGGCACAGCGCCAGGGCAAGGCGTGAGTTCGCCGGACGCGCCGCCTTGGTCGTTGGGACGCAATTTTTCGCCACTTCCGCGCGCCAACCTCGGCGCCTGTATCAACACCGACTCTACGCGTTCGATACTAGAACGCTGGCTTCGATGGCCCAAGCCAACCGCGAGCTCGCACCGACACCGCAGCAGGGCGTGGCAAGAGCAGTGATCGAGGCCGCGACGCCTGATCTGTTGGTTCCGATGCAGCGTCGTTGTCGTGTGTCGTTCGGCCGTTTGAGCCAAGTGCAATCACATGTTCTGTATTTTGTTAAGAAGCGCTTTTAATTGTTCTTGTCATGTGGCCATGACGCCTCTTGCATTGGCCATTGCGCGGAAAAAATATGCTGCCTTGAAGTTAAACGAGCACGAGATGCAGGCCGAGCGCGTGCATCTCGCGACGCGCGGTGTGCTACATTGTACGACGCGATACGACATGAGCAAACTTGCTTTCAATGTACTTATTTAATGCTTCTTAACTAACCCCGACCAGATCGTCAACCAGAGGCCTATCATCCGACTCGACGGGTGTCCCTTCTTCCTCATCGTCGCTGAGATGCACGCAATACGTGTCTTCGGTCGTGGAGGCGTGTTGTGGTCGGTTGGCCTTTATTAACGTCAAGACGACCCACACCGTGTAAGAGAGTACGACGAGAACGAGCAACAGGACGAGCAGTCTTCCTTCTTCTAGTAGACAAAGCTCCATTTCGCCTTAGAATATCATGGCAACTTGCATCTTTGCGTTGCTGCGGCGCACTCGTCATCGACGCGTCGGGGTCCTCGACGCCTTTGTCAGGTAGTACACTCGACCATGGTTCGAGCGAGCCCACAAGCCGGGCAGTGGCCGCCTCGCACACGATCGAGGTGGGAAACTCCGAACACCCCGAGACGCCAGCGCCAGGAACACAGTAGCGCCGACCATTGGTCGTACGTACCGCAGTGTACACGCGGTTCTGATTAGCGCATTGCCAGGCGGTGGTGCCACTGGAGCTCGAGTTGCTGCAGTAGGCGGCTTGAGCGACGCCGCACCAGCTCTGGTTGAAGACGACGGGGCTGCAGTCGCCGGCTCGTAGCAAGCAAGACGGGTACGTAGCGTCCACCGTTCTGAGCGGGAGCTCGAGAGACAACGAGAATGTGTATGCGCAAGTAGCACCGTCGGTCGAGAGGCACTCCACGTGGTCTGGGAAGCGACGCGCCAAGAGGAAGCCCGACGGTGTGGCCACCGCCTGCCACAACGAAGCTGGTGCAGTGTCGACAAGAGTTGAATTCGTCATGATGTGAATGTCCCGGGAGAAGGAAGGTTGCGGAATGAAGATGGAGGCTGCTCGGTCGAGGACAACATCTCTGCTTGGTTTAGAGGGAAGGATGGTGAATACATGGACGCTCGGTGCGTCATATTCGAAGTATTCGAGGGCTTGCGGCGGCTTGGTGATTCAAGTTGTTTGGACGAGCTAACCCCACGACGCCTGCGTCACAACTCTCTTGATGCGACGTCAACGCTCCCACGACCGCGCTTGTAGAGCAGTAATGTGGAAGCTACTTGCCCAGAGCAAAGAGGACTGTGCGAGCTGGGCTATATTCGCGATGCACCTTCTCGTTGACGACTGTTTGCTATAACACGACGTTGGCGAGTATGTTCGTAGTCGAATCGTACGAACTATTGTCAATGAAATAACATTGTTCATACATAAATCCTCGTGTTCTATCGCACTCGCTTACGGGGTCGGGAATTCGCGAAAGGCGCTTGGTGACGTGCACGAGTCACAGCGGCTCGAGAGGACTGTGGCGTCCAAGCTCGCTCGCATCGTTCCATCCACGCTCGTTCGGACTGCTGGCCGTAACGCAGAAATGTAGTAGCGCTGGGCAAACACCATCGACGACAAGACGCCAACGACGCTCGCGACGGTCCACACGACGCCTAGAGCTCCATGGTCAGCTTCCAGTCTATGAGGAGACAGATAAACCCGACGTACTGGATGTGACGACAACCGTCTGCACGCCCAAGCACGACGCTTCACAGAGCGTTTGGCAGTACGTGCAGCCTGGGTCTGATGGCAGCAGTAGCGCGGTCGTGGCTTCGCACGAGGCGATAGATGGAAACTGCTGGCACGGTCCTACCGCGTCGAACGAAGGGAGGCAGTAGGTACTGCTGTTGTCGATCTTGCGCAGAGCGAGGATCGTGCTGACGCTGGTGTTGCATGCCATTTTGCTGCTCTCGGCGGTATTGTGCAACGAGGCATTGGCCGTGGCGCACCAGCCGCCGCTGCCCCAGAGACCCACGCTGTCGAGAGGGCAGCCCACGGACGTCGTCGTGTTGGGACTGGCGAGCAAGGAGGGCCAGAGCCAAATGCTGGTTTCGGTTGCGCAGTTGACGCCGTCGACCGAGTAGCACTCGGGTGTCGTAGTAGTCGCGAGGCGGACCGCGGCGAACCCGTCCGAGCGCGGGAGGAGGCGCCAGGGACCTTCTGCCGCCGCCGCAGCGGATAAGAAGCAGAAAAAAAAAAGCGTGTTCCGTGTCATGGACAACAAAAGAATGTCCTTCAACGAGTTGGCGACCGTCGCCGCCGTGTCTTTATCACTTTGCAAAGTTTTTGATGCCCATCCATTTTTGTGCTCGCGAGCTTGTAGTTCGCGTCCAGATTGCTCCCGATTCTTCCTGGACAGACGTTGAGGGGCGGGCGGAAAGAGGCTGGAGGGGATAATAGGAGGTGAGTAAAAGGGGCAAGTTGTTTGATGTGTTTGTGGCGCTTGGACGCCTTAGTCTCGGGGTTGATCGGGGACAGGGATGTTGTCGAGGTTCCCGCAGCGTTTCGCGAGCCTGTAGCTCGCGAGCTAAAAAACGGAACCGAAAAGAAAGAACATGCCGGCGCAGGTGGCCAACCCACCACGTGTCGCAGTGGTGACGCCATGCGAGCCAATCGCAAAGTCCCTTGGCGGGTGCAGCGTGTGACGTGGTCGCGCAGCCTCGATATCAGGTCTCTTAGTAGGACGACAGACCTGGTCCTGTGGCCTTGTTCTGCGGGAACAGCTTCTTTAATCGGTCGCTTGCGCTTGAAGTCGCCGTGCTGAGAACGTGTATCGCAGTGGCAGGTTCTAGCAGCTTAAGTAGTAGTGAGAATTCACGTTCCCAGCTCTTCGTACCACCTCTTCGTGGCACCGCAGCTGCTTTGCCCTGCAAATCACACGTATTTCACATGCAAATCACACGTATTTCACGTTTCTCACATTTAGCACACGCACGTTGATTTGCATGTGTAAAACACACGCCTGCTGACACTGGACAATACAAAGAAGGTCGCCAGGTACGCCGATCGATCAACAGCTATGTGTACGGCGCCTGTGGCTCGTCGAATTCGTTGCAGCTCGAGCAGTAGGTCGCATCGACGTCGCGACTGGCTTTGGCGCGAAGGCGGATGACGACGAGGACGGCAAGCACGACCAGGAGCGTCGACGCCACCAAGAAGCCAAAGACAAAAGACTCTAATCAGGATCATCATGAATACCCTAGATCGAGAAAGGAATGAAGGTATACCAATAAAGTTGGACGGCCCGGTGTGGTCGGACAAATGCCCATACTGGTAAAACGCGTCGAGGTCGTACGTACCGTTCTCGTTGCTCCACAGCAGCGCGCGTGCGCACGTATCGGCCACCTCGGCGGACGGGAACGAGTCGCACGCGCTGGTCCGCGCCTGGACGCACAGCGATTCGTCGAGCACCTTGATGACGATGCCGCTGGGATCTCGTGCCGGGATGTAATGCCAGCCGTGGCGCCCGCTCGAGCTGAGGCCAAAACGAGCCTTAGCGCACCACTCGTGCAGCCCATACCCCGTGTTGTTCCAGTGCTGAACCCGAAGTGGGCCGCATGGCGCCGGGCGGAGGCGCTCGATGTCGTCGTTGTGGTCGAGCAAGTCGTAGAGGTGCGCGCTCGTCGTCGAGTTGCGCACCATGATAAAGCCGTCGCGGGTCGCCGCAAACTTCCAGTCGAGTGCACTCGGCGGCGCTTCGATGCTAGCACTGGCATTCGTCACGCGAAGCGACCGGATGCGATGCGTCCACGCTGCTGTAAAGCTTGTCGAGTACCGCCACTCGGCGCGCTGGCCCCGAAAGCCGACCTGGTCGAATGTTGTGACAATGTAAGAGCCGTCAATAGCGAGCGACTGCACCGCGCTGTGGCCGGATAAGAGGCTCGAGACGTTGGCGACGTCGCTGGCGAGCAAGAGGGACCGACCGCGGAACGCCGGAAGCTCAAAGAGCGTGATCTGCGCGTGCGCGGCGGCGCCTAGCAGAATAAGCAGACGACGCATCCGCAAATCGCGGAAAATCGCCAAGTGCCACGACCGTGAGTCGAGACCGTGTTTGGAATCTAAACTGGTGCACTCGCGCCGGTCACATCAACTGGTCACGCCAGGACGCGCAGGAAGACGAATCTTGCGTGAATAGGTCGCCGCGGAGCAGCTAGCTACTCGACTTGCTGCTGCGTGCAGCGCCAATCTGCCGGGATACTGTTGTCGTCTCCGCTTCGCACCAGCGTGGAGAAGATATATTCAGATATCCAGTGTATCCATAGTATAAAGACGATATAGCTATACCCATCGTGCCATACAGGACCGCTGCGGTTCGTTGTTGGATTGAGGATACCAAGGTACAAGAAGCCAGCGAGCCAAGGCGTCATGGGCAAAATGATATTCCGACTCACGAGATTGCACACGATTTTTGACCAATCAAAATCCAAAAAGATCGTTGGAGCCAATCCGAGAACGACTCGTATGATCCTGATTCTCCCAAACGCAGGTCGACAAAAGGAAGACAAATAGGACAGCATTGATTCATCGGATGCGAATGACCGCTAGTATATAGCCATATCCGATGACTTATGTCGTTGCAATTTCCACGCTGGCATTTTTCCAAAAAATATTTCTTTTTGGAAAGCCAAACGGGCCGTCTTTCGAAGCAGGTCGGAACATTCGCGATGCTTGAAATTTATTCGCTGAGGACGGGTTGCGCGTAATATTTTCAGACGACTCTCGATCGTACGTACAGCTTTCTCGTTGTGCGCGTCGTATGTACAGCCATAGCATTGAACGCATGCAACAGGAACTCCTCGCTTGCCACCTCGAGATGCAGCCATCGAGTAGGAGGCCGCCCCTCGAAATTTCAGCAGCTTTCAGGACGAACCCAATGTGAGAGGTCTGTCGCTCGCGACCAAAAAAGTGAGTTCGCTGACGACTGCGTCGACAACTGCTGTTGACGACTGTGCTACCACTCTTCGGCGCTATTCTCCAGCGCAGTTCTGCAGCTTGCCAGCTCACACCATGGACCAGAGTCTAGCATTCGAGTGATGTCTAGAGCTTCACACTGGTCCTTGGAAGCTGCTGTTCCTTGGCGCGCCGACTCTTGACCAGACCAGGTCAACGTGTAGTCAGATCGTGTGCACCCAGGTGCCATCTGTCAAGTTGAAGTTTGCGCATGGTCCATCAAGGTTTGGTCCGGATCTTTGCTCCTTTTATGACCTCATACAAAACGACAGTACAAGCCGTGGGCCATGCACACTGGAGGCAAGACGCAGCCGGAGTCGCCCAGATGGCGGCCAAAGAAGAACAGCAAAAGGAGCAGCTGGCGATGCATTTCCGTCGCGGAAATCTCGCCGCTGCTGGCCCCAGACCCACGACCGCCGCCGTCGCGCGCTCATAGCGTCTCTGTGGCGCCGTCTCTCGGTCTCTCAGCATCGCAAGTGGCACAAGGGCCGTCCTTACGTAGTACGAGCGCGCCTGTCCGAGGTTGCCGTATGCAAAGCCACTGTAGGACAGAGCCTATGTTGGACAGCGTGGTCAACACTCGTCGAAAACGGCCAATCACGGCGCTTCGAAAAAGCATCCAATCGCGATCTCAGATCTGATCGGCTTCAACATCGCCAGTTTACCTTTCATGCGTCGTATCACAACCGCCCTTCTTTTTCTTCAGAGCGCGTCGGTCGCCGCCGACGTCGCGCTCTTCCCGATCCCGTTCTACCGCGGCGACGCCGTCGTGGCCTCGGCCAACGTCGGGAACACGGGCGATGCGTGGGTGCCGGTGCAGTCGCTCACGCTGTCGTCCACCGACGTCGAGTTTGTCGCGTATGCCTTGCCCAACTACGAGGGCTCGTCGACGGTCTGGCGCCGCAACACGAGCTTTATCAACAGCAGCGCGACACCGATCGCTTCGTATAAAGTACGTCCGCGCACAGCAGCTACATCTCTCAACACGACATCGAACAGCAGCAACTTGACGCTGTGGAGCTACGTGCCGGTCAGCGACGGCCGATCCACGTACTACTACATGGTGCGCAACTCGAGTACGAGCGCCGGCAACCCCGAGTGTCACTCGACCGGCGGCGTCATCTGCGACAAGCAAGCGTCCTTGGCCTCGGCCGTGTACCTCGTCAATAGCGTTCTCGACACGGTGCAGTGCGGCCCGGCTTCCGGCATTGTGGGCGGGACGCCGTGGAGCGAAGACCCGACCTCGGTCTGCGCCGCCGCCCGCGTCGCCTTGCGAGAGAGCTACGAGGACCGCCCTCTCTACAAGTGCATGGAGGGCACCGCTGGCGTCGTCGGCCTCGTCCTCAGCAACAGCTCGAGCGCAATGGAGTGCGTGCGCGACGTGCCGGCCTCGACGCGCCGCTGCACAACCTTTGCCCGCCAAAAAGAGTGCAACACCGCTCTCACCCACCTCATCGGGAACGTGACGGGCCTCGCGACGACCATCTGCGGGGACCCGACCTCCTGCCTCTCGGCGCGGCCGACAACGGCGCCGTTTACGGCCATGCCCGCGCGCCAAGGCGACGGTACATTACGCTTGGTTTTGCGCCGGTTGACTCATCCTGATGCGTAGCGCTCTCGTGGCAGGCGGGCGCAGTGTTTGGGGCCACCGGTGTGCTCGCGATCCTCGGTCTCTCGTACGTCTTTGGCCCGCGCCGCGCGACACCGAACGTCAACATTGAGGCCACGTGCACGTCGAGCTGCGCCGACGATGAAGTCAACGAGACACGCTACGTCGCGACCGTCTAAGGCAGCATCGGCTCTCTGTTTTTGCGTAACTTATCCTCTTCTCTGTTATAATCGAGTGTATATTGTGCTACCCATGTTCGATACATTGTCTGCGACGGTAATGGATCCGTCAAAACACACCCAAGATTGCACCCAAGCAGATCTTAGTGCTGCGACACCAAAGGGCAATGAGCTTCAAGTCGCCTCACAGCGTGCCACGTCACGTGGCCCGTTTCGGAAAAACGGCCATTTGGGTGTTTTCGCCATGGCCGAGGAAGGCCTCAATGACCAGCGTACGTACATGGACCTTGGGACGTTGGTGGCGGCTGACGCAGGCGTAGTCGTGGCGCTCGTGACCGACCTCGTCCGGCGGGAAGTCGACGCGCTCTTCACATCCCGCGACGCGGCGATCGCGACGCTCACGGCGCAGGTGCAGACGCTCATCTCAGACGTCGAGCGCATCACGGCCGAGCTCGAGGCGCGCGCATCGTGGAACCGGCCCGTCGTCAAGTACGAGCTCTCGCCAGTAAAGGCGCTCGAGTCGCCGACGCGCAAGAAGCCTACGTCGTTCCAGCGCCTCCCGTCGCTGCTCGACCTCGCCGACGACGCGGGCCGCAGCGAAGACGGCAAGCTCCTCTTTGGTACTACACCATACCTTGTTCTATTGACAAACGACAAACGGTGTGCTAGCCAAGAACCTGCCGCGCGTCGCCAGCATCGACAAGCAGACGCAGCGGGACACCGCACAGCTCAAACAAAAAGCCTACGAGTCGGCCATGACCCGATACCCCGAGTGTCGCAGCACCGTCTTTGCGCCGAGCTCGTTCAACCCGGCGCGGTCGACGCTCTTGGACCCACCTGCCATGACGCTGCAGCTGCACCGGGCGACCGGGTACCATCCGAGTGCAACGTCCAACGTGCTCTACTTGGCGTCCGGCGAGGTGGTGTGGTGCACGGCGATGCTGGTCGTCCTGTACGCCAAGCGCCGCCAAACGCAGCGCTTTTACAGCGGCCACACGCGCGAAATCACGGCGCTCGGCCTCCACCCCAACCAAACCACGATCGCATCCGGCCAGTGCGGCAAGGACGCCGCTTCGATCCTCGTCTGGGACGCCGTGCGGGCCAAGGACGACCCGACGCACATTCTCGCTACCCTCCGCGGCCAAACCGTCCATATCAAGAGCATTAGCTTCTCCCACGACGGCAAGCTCGTCGCGTCCTTGGGCGGCGACCTCTACAACTCGATTTGCATCCACGAGTGGCAAGACGAGACGCTCTTAATCAAGATTCGGTGCGTGGGCGCATTGTCTAGTACATCGCTGACAAACTAGTTATGACTAGAGGCCACAGCGCCAAGGTGCACATGCTCGCGTTCAACCCGTACCAAGCGTATGGCATCCCGGACAAGACCAAGACGCTTGTCGCGCCGGCCAAGAACGGCAAGAGAGCCAAGTACGCTGTCGACCTGCACGCACAGCCAGGCCAAGCGCTGCGGGACGAGGACGCCTGCTATACACTCGTACCTCACGTTCTATCGCCCGAGCTTGCATTTGGGTGGTGTAGGTGTCGTGCGGCGTCCAGCACATCAAGTTTTGGACGCTGACGCAGACCGAGTACGCCCCGCCCGTCACGGCTGAAAAAGTAGCTTGGGTTGTGATTTGAAAGAGGTACAATATTGTCGATGACTAGGAAGACAGTGCGTTTTACGGCTCGTCGTTTGGCGGACCGAATCGCATGCGTCAGTTGACACCCCATGAAAAAGTGTGGAAGCTCGAGGGCAACCCGCCGTTGATGAAGAGCGACCCGCAAGACTTTACCTACGTGTGCTTTTGCAACGACATGCCGCCGCTGCACGTCTACGACGAAGGCTCGGACCAGCTCCTTCCGTCGCCAACCGTAAGCGACATCTGATACCTTCGGCTCTAAGATGGGACTAGGCCAAGGAGACGTCACTGGGGCGCGTCGTCGCTGGCACGGCCAAAGGCGACTTGTATGTCTTTTGGCAGCCGCGCAAGATGCCACTGTACGCCGCGCACGTCGCCGACCAAGCGATTGTTCCGCGCAAGTGGTGGGAGCTGCCGGTGACCGAGTGGCAGCTTCCGGACGACACGTCGGCGCTCATGCAGCATCTGCACTTTGAGCCCACCGCCAAGCTCGTCGAGATCGTGCCCCACGATGTCGCCACCGGCAACAAGTTCAAGGTCTCACGCCACGCACAAGCCGAGCTCGCCGACCTCACCCAGCGGCTTGCGCTCAAGCCCGACGCCAAGTCGGTGCTGGATCGCATGCGAGCCATCGAGTACAAGGGCCCACTCGCCCACACGGCGCTCTGCTCGCACGTAGCGAGCGACGGGAAGCGCAACCGCATTGCGTCGGTCGGCTTTGACGGCCTCGTGCATGTCTGGTGCTTGCATCTTGTCGAGCCGATGCGGGTCCCAGGCACGCATACGCTCGGCGAATATGCGCCGATCGGCGGCGCGGCCAACAGCTCCGACGGCCGGCACCGCCTCCAGCTCGAAGTGTCGCTCGAGCTGCCGGTGAAGGCCAAGCCCGCGAGCTTATCACTCCAAGGCGACGCGCTCCTTCTGGGCCTGGCCAACCATAGCATTTACGAGTGCATCTTGACCGACAACGACGACGAGGCTGAGACCGACTGGGTTTTGCTCCAAGAAGGCGTCGATGGCGCGGTTGTTGGCGGCGCGATTGTCGACGACACGCTCGTCACGGTTTCGACCGACCAATCGCTGCGCTGGTGGTCACTGCCGACGCACGAGTGTCTTGGTCGCATCGGGCTCCGGAGCATGGGCACGTGCGTCGACGCGCAGTCGTCGACAGCCGACGTCGCTATCGGGTGTGCGTCCGGCGAGGTCAGTTCCTTTGCCTTTCTTCCATCTCACTCTCTGAATCTGAACGTGAATCTGAATCGATAGCTGCTGATTCTGAACGCCACCGGCGACATGACCGAGAAGCGGCTCATCAAGGTCGTTGCTACGGATGCGATCACGGTCGTCAAGATCAGTCCGGATGCCAAGTACATTGCGGTCGGCGGCAAGGACAACTGCGTCTACCTCGTGGACACAACAAACTACAAGCGCGTCGCCAAGTGCGAAGGTCCTCTCATCGTCGTCTTATCATGGCGCTAAGATCTTGGCGCAGGCCATGCCACGTACGTCGCCCACATGGACTGGAGCGTCGACGGATACTTGCTCCAAACCAACGCGGCCGACGGCGAGATCTTGTACTGGCAAGTGACACCCGGGCCAAATCTCCGGCAAATCACCGATGCCATCCTCGTACACTGGACTCTCATCGCATGAAGATGACTGACGCAAGGTAGATGCGCGATATCCTCTGGCACCGGTGGAGCTGCGTGTACGGGTGGTCCGTCCAAGGTATCTGGGGCGACGACGGCAGTGCGTGCACCGACATTCTCTCGCTCTCTCCGCTTGACGTGCCGCCGCACGACCCGAGCGCCGTCGCCGCCGACGTCCACCATGTGCTGGTCGGCCACCGGGCTAGCCTCCGGAGCTTTCGTTGGCCCTGCCTGCGCTCGGCGCCCTACCATGTCTACGACGGCCACGCAGGCAACATCACAGCGGTCCTATGCTGGTCCTATGCCGGCAGCGCACGGGTGCTCACGCTTGGTGGCGCCGACAGCACGATCCTCGAGGTACTTTAGTGCGAGGTGATACCATCATAACCGGCTAAGTAGTGGCGCGCGTTGCCGTCGACAGCAACGCTGGCCGAGGCAAGTGTCGACGACGAGACGCCGCTCGAAGCAACGGAAGCGGTGCCGACACCCGAGGCGACGCCGGCGTGCGACGACGACGACGCGAGCGACGTGGGTGACGCCGCCGTGACGCCGGTGCGCCCGGCGCGGACTCCGGACCGCCGGACGCCGCGAACGCCGCGGGTCAAAGACGACGGCGTGCGCGAGACAAGCCCGGTGGCTGCGACGATCGCGTGTCGGCGCGCCAAGTTTGATTTCACAGGCGAGAACGACGACGAGCTGAGCTTCCGCGCCGGCGAAGTGGTGCGGATCCTGGACAAGCGGCCCGGCGACTGGTGGTTTGGCGAGACGTGCAACGGCCAAAAGGGCATCTTCCCGAGCGACTATGTCGAGGCCAACGACGGGCTTCTCGAGGTGCTGGCATCGTAGATCTTAGTGAGGACAATAATATGACGTGGCAAAATGTGAGACGGGTTTATATTAGAAAAACGGGTTAAAGGATCGTGCAGCACGCGCCCGAGAAGAGCGACGTGCAGTTGGGCGACGCCGACTGCTGGGCCAGAAAAGCCTTTTGATGCTGGCGCTCCAAAGCTTCCTTGGTGACCGTGACGCCTGCGGGGCCCTGGAGACTCTTGTTGCTGCCGCCCGAGCTTGCACTGCGCGCCGCATGCTGGAAGCTGTACTGCGATGGCTTGGCCGCCTCCTTGGGCGCAAATGCGAGTCGCTCCTTTGTGTACTGGTTCTCGTACGAGTACTCGCCCGGTCGTGTGCGCGAGAGCACGCGCCGCCACCCCGGCGGTAACCGCGGCGTCGAGTTGGTGTTGGTCGGCATGAGCAGCCGACCGACGGGAACGATGATGCGCTTGAAGGCCTCGACGACGTTGGTCGAGTCGAGCGCCGACGCCTCGACAAACTCCATGTGGTGCGTCTCGGCGAACCGAGCAGCCTCGAGCGTCGACACTTGCCTGCAAGAAGTGCCATCAGACACAGAGGTCGGCAAAACAAGCATGTACGTACCGCGTGTTGGGGCGGTGGGCGAGGTCGCACTTGTTGCCGACAAGGATCAAGACGACGTTCTCATGGGCGTGCTCGTGGATCTGCGCGAGCCAGTGCGTAACATGCTCGAACGACGCACGGTTCGTAATGTCGTAGACGATGAGCGCGCCGACTGCGTTGCGGTAGTAGGCGGCCGTCAGCGACTGGAAGCGCTCCTGGCCGGCCGTGTCCCAGATCTGCGCCTTGATGCGGCGGTCGCCGACGCGGATGGTCTTGGCCGCAAACTCAAAGCCTATACGTTCTTAGAGGCGACGCCATATTGGGCGCAACGTACCGATGGTCTGCGTGCTCGCTTCGTTGTACTTGTTCTTGGTGAAGCGCTGGACGAGGTTGCTCTTGCCGACGCCCGAGTCGCCGATGAGGACGACCTTGAGCACATACTCCTGCTCGCCGGCCGCGGAAGAGACGTCGCTCATGGAGCTGCTGGTGTGGGCCATGGCCGCCGGCGGCGGGGGCGGCGACGTCGCTCTTCCTCCTTCGGCCATCGCCCGACCAAATTCGATGATGCGGCCCGATCGCGACCACCCCATTTTCTCGCGTTGACTTGGATTCAGTATACTCGCTTGTGCAGCCGCCTGCAACGCGGTTGGGTGGCTCTTTTTTATTCATGTTTCCTTTAAAAAGGTATCCTTTGCATACAAATACCAAGATAGTTGAATTAATGGAGGAAAACGACATGAAAAAAAGGAATAGAAGAGACATGCCAGTCGTGTTTCAGAACACCATTTACCATTGGATTCATGAAAGCAAAGCAAAGGATATAGTGTTGCAATGTTGCACGACGGTCGCAAGCGATGCGGCACGAGCGACGCAGTTTAGGGCTTGTTAGTAAGGACTATTACATAGCATGTAGTCGACTGATATAGGAGAATACGATGTACAGTGCCAAAATGGTCGGGTTGGCGGTATCCGGGCTTTGGGAGGGAGCAGAAAGGCGCAGAGAAACACTGTCGCAGTTAGTACATGGTCTGCAGTCGACTAGTACAGTCTACTAGACCTGCGAGGTGGCTGCTGAAAGCGATTGGGAAGAGTATTCAGTAGCTCGTCGCGATCGCTCACCAGCGTGTGACGAATTTCAACTTCTATCAGGATTTGCTTTCGGCCAATCAAAAGCGTTGTGGACACCATTCGGGCATTGATTGGTCGATTCACGCTGATTGCCCACTATCCTTGCAGTTGCCCTCGACCACCGCGCGTACCTAGTCCTCGTTTTCTAAATCCATGTAGAGATTCATGAAGTTGTTGATGTTATGGCAGCAAGGACATTCAGTAGTAGGCGGCACT
>NW_008246068.1:67253-71275 GCF_000281045.1 Saprolegnia diclina VS20
GGCGATGCGTCGTTCGCAGGCTTGACGACGGCGCAAGTGTGCTTCAAGTACGTTGTGCCGTACACCGAGACGTCCGGTCAGTCGCTCGTCGAGCACGTCCGGCTCCACACCGCGGACGCCGACTACGTGCAGCCAGCGACTTGGTACATTAGCCACGCGTGGCTCTACACGTTTACCGAGACGCTCTCGTCGCTCGAGCTCTTCTTTGCGGCCAAGGGCATCCAAGACCCCGTCGTCTGGTTTTGCGTCTTCAACAACAACCAGCACGAAGCCAAGGACTACCCGTTCTCGTGGTGGCAGTCGACGTTCAAGGACTCGCTCGCGGCTATTGGCAACGTCGTCATGATCATGCACCCGTGGAAGAACCCGATCACCCTCACGCGGTCGTGGTGCGTCTTTGAGGTCTACGTCGCCATCTCGGTGGGGGCCAGCTTTGACGTTGCGCTCGCGCCGACGCAAGCCGACAGCTTCTTCCTCGACATGGCCAACGACGACATCGATGCGTTCTACGAGATGCTCGGCAGCATCAACAGTAAGAACGCTCGTGCGACCGTCGCCACCGACAAGACCAACATTGACGCGGTGATTGCAGCCGAAGTCGGCTTTCCGACGCTGGACCGTATGGTCTTTGCAGTGCTGGAGAATTGGATGCAGTCGGCGCTGCGTGCGCGCATCGACAAGTCGCAAGGGTCCTTGGACGTGGCCAAGTACAACTACGCCCTCGCCGGTCTCCTCTGCCATCAGTGCCACTTTGACGCCGCGCTGGCGCCCTGCGAGACCGCGCTGCTTCTGTACGAAGGGACGCTCGGCCCGAGCGCACGCGAGTCTCTCGAGACGCGGGCTTTCCTCGGAACCATTTACGGACTCGAAAACAAGCCCATCGAGGTCTGGGAACCGATTTTGGTTGATGCCATTGCAGCGCTGACCGACGTCGGAGGCCGCGCCGACCCGGCCGTTATGAACGCCTTGTACCACTTGGGGCTCTTCTACATCTTGCATGGCGAAGTCGAGAAGGGCCGCGTGGTCTGGTCCGAGGCGCTGCAGCTCTTCCACGCGGTGCTGGGCCCCAGTCACCCGCGGACACTCACCATCGTCTACACTGTCCGGCAACTCGACGACACGAGCACGATGGACGCAAACCTCGCCGCAGAAATGGCCATCGAGTGCTACGTGGGTCTCCTCACTGTCCTCGGCAAGGACAACCCGATGACGCTGAATGCGATGATGAACGTCGGCGTTGTGTACGCCGAGCACGGCAAGCTCGACGACGCTCTCGAGTGGCACATGGAAGCGTACACGGGCCTCGACCGCGTCTGCGGCCTCACGCACACGCACACGCTCTGGGCACTCTATAGCGTCGGCGAAACACTGGTCGCTCTCAGTAGGTTTTCTGAAGCGATTGCTAATCTGCACCGCGTCCGCGACGGCACCAAGGCATTGGGCATGGACAACTCGCTGCTGGCGGCGCTCGGTACAATGTCGCTTGCCTCGCGGAGTGGTCCTAAGCGTCGTCTCTTGCGTAGCGTCCGAGCAGCTCGGTTTGGCGTACTTTTCGCTCGAAGAGTATGATGTAGCCATGACCTTCTACTTGGCGTCCGTGCGATCCCTCGAGGTCCTCAAGCGACTACCGGCAGCCACTATGTCCATCGTGCGCTTGCTCGCGTGCTACGACCGCCTCGACTCGCCTGTGGCGCTGGCGGACTTGGACGCAATGAGGCGCTTTGCTCTTGCCGCGGATATGTGGCACGAGACGCGGGAGAAGGTGGGCTGCGACCTCTGCGATATTCCCGAGCTGTACGGCACCGTGTACGTCTGCCCAGTCTGCCCCATCGGGACCCAAGTCGCGTGTGCGGCGTGCTATGCGATCGTGCCGCAGTGCCCCGAGTGCCAAGTGCTGGACCTCGTGCCCAGTTTGCCGCCGCCTCGCATGCTTATGACGCGCAAACTTCGGCTTCTCGCAACAGAAGATCAACCGGCTTTGCTTGCGTCTGTTGAGGACGAGCTCCGCGCGTACTGCGACACCCATGGAATCGATAGCATCGACCTGAATGCCGAGGTGACACCAGAGACCGCCAGCACATCGACCGGCAAGCCGGCCATAGCGTCTCGTCGCAGACTAGTGCCGTCGTGGCTGTGTTGCTTCTGGCGCCGATGAGGACGTCGCTCGATGTCTCGACTTTTGGATAGCTATATTTGTATATAAAGTTTCAAGTTGATACTGTGAAGTGCAATGAGCCACTTTGATTTGTGCTCCGGCAAGGAAATATCTCTTACCATTCCTGCGGAACAGCGTCCAAGGTCCGACGACAGAGGCAACGGGCCCGCCTTTATGCGCTTCTTCTCCGTGACAAGCACCGACCGTGGACGCTGTCGTCCTCCGCGCCCGGTGCGTCGTCGCCGTCACGGCCTTGCTTCGTATCGCGCTCGCTCGTGGCGCCACGTCACGGTTTACACTATTTCAGACCAACTTGAGATAAAAATACTGTGGTGGGTGTTTCCCGTTTAAATTCGGCATCTGCCGCGCCGTGCCCCAGACGCGATGTTCGGCTGGTTCAAGAAGGCGACGCCGGTCTGGGCTGGCTACACGTTCGACGGCCTCGTGGCCGTGCACGCGCAGCTCGTGCGCTTCCGCGAGCTGCCCGAGGCGACGCTGGTCGAGCTCCTCCGCGTGCTCTCCGAGTTCCTCATCTACAGCGACCAGCACAGCGGCGAGGCCTTCTTCTTCGACTTCTTCTGCGAGAAGAACATGATGGCGCTCTTCGTCGCGATCGCCAACAGCCGGTCGCCGAGCCTGCGCGTGCAGGTGCAGCTGCTGCAGACGCTGAGCCTCCTCGTGCAGAACATCTCGACGGCCACGTCGCTCTACTACATCCTCAGCAACAACTACGTCAACAAGCTGCTCACGTGCCGCCAGTTCCGGCTCGACTTGGAGGACGTCCGCGACTGGTACGTCACGTTCCTCAAGGCCGTCTCGATCCGCTTGACGATCGACACGGTCCAGTTCTTCTTCAACGCAGCGACGCGGACGTTCCCGCTCTACGTCGAGGCGCTCCAGTTCCGCCATTGCGCCGAGATCCAAGTGCAGATCGCCGTCAAAACCGTGATCCTCAACGTGCTGCGCGTGCCCGACGACCGCATGCGCCGCTTCCTCACGCAGCCGTCGAACCTCGCCTACTTTCTCGACCTCGTCAAGGTCAATGCCAGCCTCGCGCTGGCGCTGCAAGCCGACGCGACGCGCTTCGACCGCTTCCAGTACAAGGAAGACAAGCTCGTGGACCAGTGGTACTACCTCCAGGACATCCTCCAGGTGCCCATGCCCGACCTCTGCTTCCGCCTCGGCGAATGCCTCTTTGACGCGTACCTCCAGCACCTCCTCGCTCGGAGCTTGCTGCCCAATTGTGCGGCGAAGGCGGCGCCCCGCGTCTCGACGCTGCTCGCGCTGCATCTTCTCACACAGTTCTTCCATCGCTCGTCCCACACCCCACTGCTCCATGCGACCGCCGTCATGTACTCGTCGTCTTACGAAGAAGAGGATGGCTCACGCCGCCGCGTAGGCTCTTGCACCCCGAGCTCCAAGGCACGACGTACATGACGGCTGCCCTCGGCATGGGCGACAAGAAGGTCCTCGGGCGCACGACGTCATTGGACTCGAACCTCGGCCGCATTGAGACCGCTTCCCACTTGACGCCGTCGCTGTCGAGCGATAGTTTGCGTGCCAACGCCGTTGCCTTGTCACCGACAGCGTCGTCGCGGGTGTCGTCGCCGTCACCGGTGCTGCCACCGGTGGTCTTTGAGCCGCACACTGCCGACGACTGCAGCGCCGACCGGTGCTGTCTCTGCACGGCCTTTCCTGTCGGCGACTGGCCGGCCACCGACGTCCGAGCGACAGCGTTCGACTTGACCGCCAACGTGTACCGCCAGGCGCTTCTGGCGCTTGTGACGAGCTCGCAGCCGACCTTGCGACTTGCAACCATCACACTATTACGCACGATTCTGCGGCACCCGAGCATCGATCGGTCGCT
>NW_008246068.1:71455-139405 GCF_000281045.1 Saprolegnia diclina VS20
TACGACGCAGCGCTCATCGACGGCCTCCTCCGTGACGTGGCGGCGCCTCTGCACCTCCAGTCGCTGCAGATCACACTCGATATGCTGTCGCACATGACGACGTTGGGGTCCAGCCGCGCGCCGTGCTGGGCAGCCAGCTTTGCGGACCGCTTCATGTCGCTTCTGGACCAGTACCAAGCCGACGTCCCCAACGACATAGCCACGTGGGAAGCAGCGACGTCGTCGCTGACGACGGCACGCGACAAGCTGAGCGACGAGTGCGAGGTGCAGTGGTCCACGCTCGTCGCAGCGGAGACGTCGTCGTTGTCCGTCTCGCGCGCGACGCTGCTCGTCGAACTATTGCGCACGTTGGATGCGCTGCATCTTCTGTCTCAGTCCGTCCTTCCCGCGATGACGGCGCTGTCGACCGACCAGCAAGAAGACACGGCGGTCCTGCGGCGGCACTACAAGCTACGCGAGCCGTTGCCGCTGGCCGAGCGCAGCTTTGTGCCCTGCGTGCTCGCCGACGCGGACGTGTACTGTCTCCTCAACGCCGACCTCTTTGTCGTCGTGCGACCAGACGCGGCCGACCGGACGTTTGGGCTTGTGACACACTTGCACCCACTGCACGCGGTCGCAATCGAGGTCGACGAGGCGCACTTGCGCGTACGCAGCGGCGGCGACAGCGTCCACCTCGCGTTCCCGATGGCCGAGATGCGCGACCAAATGGCGACGCACCTGCTCGCGATGCAGCAGCAGCAAGTGGCGAGGAAGACGGACGCCATCCAGACGCTGTTAACGCTGCGTGTCGCCGTCTCCTAGTCCATGTCCTCGGATGTATAGTTATCGGATGCGATGTCACCATCACTCGACCGTGTTGCCTGTCTATGTGAAAAGGCGGTTGATGGCCAGTGCTACGGTAGTCTCGGACGCCGCACCGGTCGTCGCCGCAGGGGCTTCCTCACTACGCCGGTCGTCGACTGCAGTAGCAAGCTTGCACCGTGTGGTCGTGACGTCGTAGAGAATAGGACGACGGGCATCGACCTCGCCCGGCAGCTACCAAAGAAGCCAGCCCCGCGAACGTAGCACGCATCATCATGGGCGGAGGCGTGTAATGACCGTCACGTTGAACTTGATGCGTGATAACCCAGCGTCCTGGCTCACGAGCGCGATATCAGACGCTGCTTGCGTCGACAAGAAGACGACTACGTAAGCGTCGGGAGGCCTGTTTCTGAACGGCACCGCAGTGTATCTCGGTGGCGCTGGCTACTTCTAGGTCGCTGCATAAGCGCGCTGGGCAAATGGCGACCGAGACACCGCAGTGAGCCCGACCTCGAAATGGCGTAATCGCCTTCGCATACCGTCTTGGCGTGTGGCGCTGCCACGTATTCGCAACCGTAGGCTTTTTGTCGCCCTTTTTCTCCAAAAAAGAACTAAGGCAAATTTCAACTTGGATTTCGAGGATTTCGAGAGGAAGTTACCTACGGTGTAGTGCCTACGGTACTTCGCTGAAAAGAAAGGCCACGTCTGCATCTTTGGGTCAACTTGTCTGTCGACCTGGGACGTGACACGACTGACCGACGTAAATGCGAATTGCGTCGACGCAAAAGAGGCGGGGGCGCATGTCGCGAAGGAATCATCTTGTTCTGTGCGACGTCTGATATATCAAGCGGGTCGCTCACTTGGGAATTTGCGGCGTCATGGAGTCGAGTCATCCGTGCTTGTACCGCAACAAGGTCTGCCTCCTCCCGCGCGCCGTCAAGAAGAACGGACAGCTCCACAGCCTCTGCGAGTTCCACCGCGTCAAGGCGAATCTCAACCAGCGCCGCCTCGAGAAGAAGAAAAAGTCGACGAGCCGCCCGCCCGAAACCCACAGATCGGGCTGCAAAGAGCTCTGGGTCGACCCTGTCGCCTCGAGCGACGACGACGACTGCGACGATTTCGACGACAGCCAGGACGCCGACCACGTCATTTGGGCCGAGCCCATCAAGCTGCCCGTGCCCTCGTCTTCCTAGTCGCACCGTCGTATAACCTATTTAACCAGCGTTTACCCTCTTCCTCGAGAAGACGTTGGCGTCATGGAAACGCAGTTCCTGAAGTGGTCTATCCAGTCTCGATACAAGTACGACTACGTGGTCGCTTGACGTAGCGGCGACAACGACGGCTCGACTGCTACAACGACTACTAGTCGTCATTTCGTTTCGAGTGGTGTAAATCGTATGGAAACGAGTTAGTTTGTTAGTTGATCATACGGCGGGGTTGCGGTGCATGTACGGGAGGTTGCTCGTGAGGTGCTTGTTGAGGAGCCGCGTCCCGCTCTCTTCGTCGTGTGTCACAACGTGCGGCTCGGGAATCGAGTCGAGCGACAGCTTTTGCTCCGCACGCTTGGTGAGCGCGAGCACCGACTTGGTCGAGTGCACGGACCGGATCGATTTGCATTCCGAGAGGACCGTCTACGTCCATTCGAACGCATTCGATGAGCTACGTAGATAGAGCCAGACGCACCGATGCCACGCTCTTCGAGTCATCGTCGTCGTCGTTGTCCTTGGCGTCGCGGGCGCTTAGCCGCGCGAGCGTCGCCGCGTTGAGGTACTGCCGCTCCAGGCTCTCTTGCTGGAGCCGCTCGCGGACTTCGCCCTTCTTCTCGTCGGCCTCTTCTTGGTTGACGAGCTCCTGGAGCTGCGCGAGCTGCTCGTCGACCTGGGCGACTTGGGCCTTGAGCTCCACGTCACCCAGGAAGGTGTCAATGTCGAGGTTGTTGGCAAACGCTAAGAGGTCGTCGACGCTGTCTTCATCCTGCTGGTCGCGCTTGCTCTCGGCCTTGTCCTTGGTCAACGCCCACGCTGGCCGCGAGGCCAAGACGCCCTTTTCATCGTCGTCTACATCGCCTTAAACCCTCGGCCGATAAGTGTCATGGGTGTACCTTGGGGTCGCTGGCGGATCTTGGCGCGCAGATCGGCTTCGCGCTTGGCAAACCTAGTGGTGTGTTTTAGTCATTGGAGTATACTTAGTGTGATGGATACTTGTCCTTGCGGGAGTCTTTGGCGGCTTCGTCCTCGAGCAGCGCCGACTCGAGCCGGTCGCGCTCCTTCTGGAGGTCGTGGAGCCATTTCTTGTGCTTGGAGAGCGCCGTGTTCTTCTTATCGCGCTTCACCGCATGCTAATACTTGCGTGTGAGGCAGCGATACTGATGGCATCCTTAGGGCACCGGTGGCTCGTGGAAGATGGGGACGTTGGTGCCGATGGGCGCGGGCTGGATGCCACCGAGGAACGGACCTTTCTTGTCGACGGCGGCGACCTCCTTTTGCGCTAAATAAGCTGGCGTCAGCGAGGCTCGAAGTGGCGACGAGGTACTGGAGCTCACGCTGTTGAAGGGCCGGTTGCAGAGCATGACGCCCTTGTAGTTGCCAATGTTGACGCTCGCGCCCTCCATGGTTCAATGTGCGAATAGTCGGTCAAATGAGTGAATTTGCTTTGGGACTCAAAACGCCCCTATAATTAGCTACCGGATCAAGCAGACTACTAACTAACTAACGTTAGAGACACTGACTAGCTAGCTAGTTGAAGGGGACGGACGAGGCGCTGAGCGATACGAACACCGACTAACGTTAGTTGAAGAGCTCGTTGAATTGAATACTAGCGCGGAGTGTCCACAGAGTCGAGCTTTGACTTTTTGTGTTTACAGTGTTAGCTAACTAGTGCTTTAACTAAAACGAGTAATCGATAAGCAGCCCTCATCACAACGCGTAAAGGGCTTCGAGGATGCATGTGGCGGGAAGATGCACTGCGATTTGACGGGTCTTTAGTCTTTTCGGGTAAACGAGTTTTAACACCGCCGTCTAGTCCATCACGACTAACTTGGTATTTTGGTTGATGGACAATACTGTCGTCGGTGATGTATAATGCTGTCGGGGGCGGGCTTGTCGATGGCCGAAATGGCGGTGGCGGGAAACACGCGTGTTCTTTTATTAATTCTTTTATGTCTTTTAATGTTTAAAGCACGACCAGGGACAGGGCAATTTATCCGGTTCCCGCCGGGAGGGCGGTTTCGCGCCCGTTTTCTCTTCACGTGGGAAACGTGCATTTTACGTGAGAAGCGTGAAAAACACACGTGGGAATTTCTTTCGTTCTTCATCCCACTATACGCGCGGCGCGCGCGGTTTTTTAGGCCTGCGACGTGTGAAACGTCAGCGTGTTTCCAGCCACCACCCGGGCTTCGAATTTCCGCATACGGTATCCGGATGATTGACCTCGCGTTTGATTGGTGGAATTGCGCGGCGAAATCCAAATCCCGCGATCTGATTGGTCAAAAACCTGTGGCCCGCGCACCGAATAATCCGGTCCAAAGTTGATTTGGGTTTCGTAGTATAAAGTCCTGCGATGAAGCGAGCGCACGACGACGAGGACGGGCGCCGGGCCAGCGCATGGACCGGCTGGACGCGCGTGCTAAAGCATGTCCCGCTGCTAAGCTCCTTCCTAGGCGACGAGCATGAGCCCGCGCCGGCGCCGCCCACGCCGACGCGCCGCCCCAAGTCGCCGCTCAAGACGACGCCGCTCTCGCCGGCGCGCCGGTCGGGCTTCACGTTCGCCCGCATTGGCCTCAGCGACGACCAGCCCGAGACCGAGACCAAGGCCGAGCCGGTCTTTGAGTTTACGCGCAAGACCAAGACGCCACCCAAGAAGGCCCGCAAGGTGCTCGACTCGAGCGTGCACGACCAAGGCAACGACGACGAGCAGTATGTGCCCGGCACGTACTCGGAGCCTGTCGTGCGGTACGCGCGCGCGCGCACGGACGAGCCGCTCGTGCCGATCAACTTGTTTGAAGAACGGCCGGCCAAGCAGGCCAAGCTCTCGCGCGGCGCGTTGATCAAGTCGTATGCCCTTTCTCGCGAAGAGCGCCGCCTGAAGCGCCCGGCGCCGAGCCGCCTCCTCGCAGCGCAGTCGATGGACGAGCGCCAAGAGCACGCCAAGGCCGTCACGGACCGCATCCTCGCGACGCTCCAGGCCCTCGAGTCGGACCCGCTCGCGCAAGAGGCCAAGAAGCCGCTCCCGAGCATGAGCATGTCGTGGAAGAAGTACCATCTCGAAGTCCAAGATAACACGGCGACGACGAACGACGTGGATATGTCGAGTAAGAGCCCCAAGACCGCGTTCCCGACGCAGAGCCTGCCCATCTTTGCTCCGCAGCCGCCGGTCGTCCAGCCGCCGACGTCCGTGGCGCCGCCGCCCGTGCTCACGACCGTGACCGTTGCCTCGACGCCTGCTCCGTCGGCGACGCCGGCTCCGGCGGTCTTTGTTGCGCCCAAGCCGGCGACTACCAGCGTGCGCAAGGCCACCGGCAACGTGTTTGCTTTTGGCCTTCCGCCCAAGGACACGGAGTTTACGTCAAAGGAGTCGCTCCTCAACGTACCTGTCGCGTACGCCTTCTCCAAGCCGCCGTCGATGAAGGTCGCCCCCGTGAAGGCGCTCACGTCGCAGAAGCCGGCCGTGCAGCCCGTGCAGGTCGTGCCCACGGCGGCCCCGGTCACGTCGCCGCCGACGTTCTCGAAGTCGACGGCACCTACAACGACGAGCACCGGCTCCAACCCGCTCGACAAGTTTAAGCAGTCGGCGCCCGGCGGCTGGAAGTGCCCGTCGTGCTACGTCGCCAACAAGGACACGCAGGTCAAGTGCCCGTGCTGCAACACGGACAAGCCGTCGGCTGCGCCCGTGGTCGCTGCCCCTGTCGCTCCGTCGATTACTGCACCCGTGGCGTCGACGTCGGCGCCGGCGCCGGCCATGGACAGCAGCAACCCGCTGGCGCGCTTCTTGGTCCAAGCGCCCGGGACGTGGCAGTGCCCGGGATGCAAGGTGCACAACAAGGCGGCGCAGGCCAAGTGCCCGTGCTGCAACACGGACAAGTCGACGGCCGAGCCTGCCCCGGTGGTCACCAGCGAGCCGGAGTCGAAGAAGAAGCGCAAGGCCTCGGACGACAGCAACAGCGCGCCTGCCAAGACGACGTTTGCATTCACGGTACCGACGACCGATGCCTCGGCGCCGGTTGATGTCACCGACAAGCCGCTTCCGACCTTTGGCTTTAGCGCGCCGGCGGCCAAGACTGCGGACGCACCGTCGGCTGGCTTTTCCTTTGGCATCTCGTCGACCGACAAGCCGACCGACAAGCCTGCTGCGGGCTTCAGCTTCAGCGCTCCCGCGGCCGACAAGCCGACCGACAAGCCCGCCGCCGGCTTCAGCTTCAGCGCTCCCGCGTCGGAGAAGCCGACCGACAAGCCCGCCGCCGGCTTCAGCTTCAGCGCTCCCGCGTCGGAGAAGCCGACCGACAAGCCAGCTACGGGCTTTGGCTTCAGCGCTGCGACGACCGACAAGCCAGCTACGGGCTTTGGCTTCAGCGCTGCGACGACCGACAAGGCAGCGGACAAGCCTGCTGTAAGCTTGGGCTTTGGCGCGTCGACGGCCGAGAAGCCATCGACGGGCTTTGGCTTTGGTGCCTCGTCGCCTGCGGACAAGCCGGCGGAGAAGTCCGCGACGGGCTTTTCGTTTGGTGCTGCCGACAAGCCGGCGGACAAGCCTGCTTTGGGCTTCGGCTTTGGTGCCACCACGTCGGCCGCCAAGCCGGATGAGAAGAAGACGGCAATGAGCTTTGGCTTTGGTGTCGACAAGCCCGCGGATGCCGCCGCCAAGCCGGTGGAGGCGGACAAGCCCGCAGAGAAGGCGACCATGTCGTTTGGTGCATTTGGCGCGACGGCCGACAAGGCGACGACCAGTTTTGGCTTTGGCGCGGCGACGCCCAAGGACATGACCGAGACGCCTGCGGCCCCAGCACTCTCGTTTGGCACGGCGTCCTCTGCGCCGCCTGCCGACAAGGCGCTTTCGTTCGGTACCGACAAGCCCACGACGTCGCCATCCTTTACGTTTGGCGCCAACAAGACAACGGCAGAGGCACCTGCCCCGTCGACGTCGTTCAACTTTGGCGCGTCCAAGCCGACCGACTCGTTGGGTGCATTTGGCGCGACGGCCGACAAGCCGGTGACCGCATTTGGCGACAAGCCCACGTTTACGTTTGGCGGTGCGTCGACCGAGAAGCCTGCGTTCAGCACGCCGGCGACGACGGAAGCGACTCGCAACGCGACCTCGTTTGGCTTTGGCAGCAGCGCCCCAAGCGCCACGACGACCTTTGGCGCGCCGTCGTCGGCTTCGGCCTTTGCGTCGCCGTCGCCCACGACCGCCTTTGGCGCTGCACCACCGGCGGCGTTCAACCCCACTGCCTTTGGTGCTGCACCGGCCGCGACGCCGGCGTTCGGTGCCCCAACGGCGTCAACGGGCTTTGGCTCGTCCTCGGCGTTTGGCAGCAGTGCTCCTGCACCTGCCTTTAACGCTGCGCCGAGCTTTGGCGCCCCTGCTCCTGCAGCGGGTGCTGGCTTTGGCGCGGCGCCGGCTCCCTCGGCTTTTGGCGCCCCGACGGCGTTCGGTGGCAACAACAACAGTGGCTTTGGCGCGCCGGCGGCCTCTGCATTCGGCGGGGCCCCGGCGTTTGGTGCGCCAGCGGCCAATGCTTTCGGTGCTGCTCCTGCGGCTCCGTTTGGCGGCGGCTTCAACGCAGCGCCTCCTGCTGCTGCGGGGGGTTTCTCGATGGGCCAAGCGCCGCCCAAGCAAGGCGGCGGCCCGCGTCGTATTGTGCGGGCGCGCTCGGTACGCAAGTAGGTAAAACAAGTAATATTAATATAACACGCAGCGGGGTTTGCCCTGTCCTCGGTACGACGCTGGCTTTGGTGCACTTGTGAAGCGAGCAGAGGTTGAGGGTCCTTGGATCGGTCCATCGTCAGTCTGGTCGTTGGTCGCTTTCACCAACAACCGTTGCGGCAGGAGCAGGCTGCCGACTGGACCTGCAGAAGGTACTAGTATTGGACTTGGTCGTGCTCGCAATTTACAGCGCTGTCGACCCTGTCGGCTCAGCGTTTGGACGGCTACGCACTCGGGAAACGCTAGCAAGAAGTGAAAGGTATCGAGACCCCATCCACCGACACCAAGTTTATTCATCAACAATCACGTGGGAGATGAATGGATTCAGGAGCAACATGTGATTCCTTGGCACCGCAATAGCTACGGCAATCCTGTGCAATCCTGTATCAACCTTGCCAATATGACCCTGCAGACTGCACTTTGCAATTGAATATGCTCTGCGCGTTCGTCGCCACGGCGCTCGCTGTCTTTGCTTCTGCAGCCCCCGTCACGGTCTACGATCGCTCCGACTTGAACGGCTACGCGCTCAGCTTGGACGTAGCAGGGCTCACGAACTTGACAAGCAGCTGGCAAAATGACATCAGGTCGGTCCAAGTGCAGCCCGGCTACGTCTTTGTGACCTACTCCACGGAACTTTGCGACTTGCATTTGACGGCTACCAATGCGCTCTTCTACATGGAGTGGATGAGCTCAACACCAACTCTTGGCCGCATCTGGCAAGCCCAGGCCGAATCCTACGAGGTGCGCCGGACCAGTGCTACATGAGCACGCACGAACGAAGACGACTACCTCGTCGTTGCGGCGCTGTACACCAACGTCAACTACAAGGGCGGCGTGCTGCTGCTCTCGACGGGCCAGAAAACACTCAAAAGTGGTTATTCCAACCAAATCTCGTCGATCATGGTCGCTCCCGGCTACACCATGACTGCCTCCAGTGCCGACGGATCAACAACAACGTTCACGGAAGACTCGAGCAGCCTCAACAGCATCTGGGACAAAGCCATCGTTGCCGTGTCGCTCGCTCGCACCATCACCACGACGCCCGTGGTGACTACACTGCCATCGGTGACGACAGCCGCGGTGACAGCCTCACCCCGGCCGACAAGTGCACCCCAGCCAACGAGCATGACGGTGACAGCGACGTCGCAGCCAGCCGCGATTACGGCGATAGCTACGCTGCAGCCAGTGATCACGACGACCAACGACAGTACGCCGTCCATGACTGGCATGACGTGGTTAATGACGTGGCTTCATAGATACGACCGTCATTGTCGGCTGCAGCGCGGCCGTCGTCATCGCCATCTTAGTAGCTGTCTTCTTCGTTTTGCGATCCAAGAAGAACAAGAAGAAGACGACCTCCATCAGCCTCGTCGAGCCCTTCATCTCGACCAACCAACAGCGCAACCCCAACGCTGGCCTCATCGACCTCAGTGGCCTCTACAAGGTCCGCCTCGACCAAGCAATGCTGCACCTCGACTGCGTCCTCGGCTACGGCTCGTTCGCAGCCGTCTCCAAGGGCTCCTACAACGGCATTCCCGTTGCTGTCAAGCAACTCCAGAGCAGTCGGCGGTCCAACGCCGACATTCAGAGCTTCGTCAACGAGATCGAACTCATGGCTCGGTGCATTATCACATCTCTCTACTCTTTCTAAACCAAGGCGTAGGTTCAACTCGGCCCACATCATCAAGCTCATCGGCGCTGCTTGGACAACCCCGATGGACTTGTGTGCGGTCATGGAGCTCATGGACCAAGGCGACCTCAAGGACTACTTGGCAGCGCATGACGCCAGCGTGTACACGTGGGCGATGAAGCTCGAGGCGCTGCGGGGAATCGTCGACGGTCTCTCGTACCTCCACTCGCTCAACATTGTCCACCGCGATCTCAAGTCCCGCAACGTGCTGCTGGACTCGGTCAAAGGCGTCAAGATCGTCGACTTTGGTGTCGCCAAGGAAGACGTCCAAGGCACCATGACGATGGGTGTCGGGACGTTCCGGTGGATGGCCCCCGAGGTCCTTCTTGAGAGCGCGTACTCGGTGGCGGCCGACATGTACTCGTTTGGTACGACAACTATCTTGGTGGACTAGTTCTTATTCTTTGCTAAGGCATGCTCCTCTCAGAGTTTGACTCGCACCACATTCCGTACCAAGATTTGACCAACCCGACGACGGGCAAACCGCTCGCCGACCCTGCGATCATCGGTGGCGTCTTGAACGGCTCGACCAAGCCGACGTTCAGCGAGACGTGCCCACTTTGGGTCAAGACGTTGGCCGACGCGTGCCTTCAGTTCCGAGCAGTCGACCGCCCAACGATCTATGACGTGGCAGCAACGTTGGCCAAAGTCCAAGTGACCTGAGTCTGCCATTTAATGATGCTCCTAAACCCATTCAATGCATACAGTTTTTATAGTTCAATCTTCGTGATAACCACAACCTGTCTGTGAAACTCACTTGAACCCTGGCCCTATATTGACAAGCAATTTCCCGATGGCAGTGTCCGAGTAGCTTCAACGAATGACCTAAATGGGCATAACAGATTCAATCGACTACAGACAACTAAGTGCGCGCCGTACACGCAGGTGGTTTTGCCAGCACATGAGTGGCTCGCCCTTCGAGCCTGTCATGAAGACGTCATCTCGATTCCCATAATCTTTGAAAGTCAACGAGCGTCGCATTGGCTAACGTCGCAGCCGTGTGCATTTCGGGTGAGAAGCCACGCGTGCAAGGCATTGTACTCGGCACGACTGAGCGGCGGCGGCACCACGCCGTCGCCGCCGTTGAGCCACATGTTGGGGTTTTGGCGGCCGCTCTGGGGGCTCTGGTCGGCCACAAATACCTGGTTACCCAAGGCTCTCAGCTCCTGAAGCGCGCTGCTAAAGTTGCTCAGAATCGCTTCAACGTCGTCTATCGACTGCTCGGTGCAGGGCAGCCCGGCGTACGCGCAGCAGACCGGCGTCGACGCACCATGCGTCACGTTGCCCGGGTTGAGGTACTTGGACCAGTGCGAAACGAAGCGCACGGCTTGACCATGGTGAGGTAGCCGTGAAACTCGGGCCGCCCGTTCTTTGTCGCCAACTGCACAAAGCGGGGCTTGAGCATGTCCGCGTGCGAGTCGCCAATGACAAAGAGGAGGCCGTTGCGCGCTTCTCCACCCGGGCGCAATACGACACAGGTCTCGGGCGATTTCTTGTCGGCGTGGTCTGCAAACTCAACAAAGTCTTTGGGCAGGTCAACACCGGTGACGTACGTCGAGAACGGCGTCGGGACCCGCAGCCAAGAGGACGAGTTGACGGCAGCAGCGCCCAAAAGCCTGGAAACGCGCAGCTCTCGTCGATACTGGCATACGCGAGGAGCGCACCGTCGAGCAGGACAAGAAGCGGGATCGTCCGGGCGTGGCCAAAGCCTCAGCGTCATCATTATGGTCGTCGTCATCGTCGCTGGTACGTTTTGGGGACGGCGTCCGGCGGGCGTAGGCGAAAAGACCACCAAGGGCCGCTGCCAAAACCGCGGGAACGGGAGGTAGAATGACATTTTGTTGTTGCCGCCGACACCGAGAAGCGCGATATTGAGCGCAAAGCTGGCGGTGAGGACGTTGAGTTGCAGGAGGATGTTGCGACTCGGACGCAGCATCCTCCTGCAACTCAACGCCACGAAGGGCCAAATGAGATGAAGGAAGGACGATCAAGCTGCTTGATAATAAAAGGACGGGAGCGGTCGTTTGGTGGTGCCAAAGAGCACGATGTGCTTCAGGTGGCGCAGAAGGACACGAATAGAGGATGTGATTAGCAGATGTGTGTCTCCCGCTCCACGCCATGGACCGAGGATTGATGACGTGGCAGAGCCACTGGCCAAGGTACGCGTCGGAAGGACGGAAGACGCCGCCGTAGACTCGACTTTGAAGTACAGTTTAATTGCTAAACTGTGCAACGTATAGCCACAATCAGGCTATCATGGAGCGTCGTGGACGGGCCGGCTAGCGTCGGTCGGTGCTGCCGGCGAGGTGATGCACTTGGCCGAATATGCACCCTTTTCATTGGTCAATTCCAAAAATATCTGCAGATTATTCACCAATCACATACCGGAATGCGCTTGAGAAACAGGAAACGTGGCAGCCTCCGAGCAGCGCTGGTCGGGTGCAACTGGCTTCGATCGCCGATCTTGGATTCTACTGTCAAGGCCGAGCATGCTTGAAGCGCTGGTTGACCAACACACCCGCAATAGCGAGCACTCGCTCTTCTCAAAGAACAGATTCGACCAGACCACAGCAGCCTTTCCTCTTCCGACAGTGGTCACGTCCTGTCAGCTGCGGCATGGGAGGTTTCGCGACTGCGCCATCGACGCAGGTGCGTCGCCGCCGCATGGAGCGTTGGTGAGCGCTCTCATGGGCTCATACTCGGAGGAAAGAAGCGGCCAGTAGCCGTCGTTGCTGCTGCGTCACGCGATCTCTTCTCGATCACGGCTTCCTCCAGCACCAAGCAACGCTCTGTCGCACTCGTCACTGTAGACCATCTTCCGCTACCATCCATCTCCACTTTCGCGCCAGCGTCATCTTCTTTGCTCGCTCGCGCGACACCAGCAGCGTGCACGCATTCTACCTCCTGCATCTCGCTGCAACTCAGCAACGAGTGAGCTGGCGAGCGCGCCGAGGTCTCTACGTCCACGGCGACCTCGCTAGTTACTCACGCGTCAGTGGCCAGTGCGCAGGGACTCGTGGCGACGCGACAGCGACGGCTACCACTTCAACAAGTAGCTCGGTGTCCGATTATACTGCGATGGTCGAGGCTCACACGGCTTTAGTCGCTCTCGCCGATGGATCCGAAAGCTACGACTACAGTGCTGTACGTGCGCGCCGAGGACCTTACGGACGACGTCGACGTCATGCCCGCCTCGGTCCTCGACGACATTCGCCTCCACACGCGCTTCATCTGGTGGTCGCTGCTCTTCCTCAACGGCAGCTGCCTCTGGGCCTACTACTCGTGCTTGTCGGCGCAGACGTACTACGCCGCGCGGTTTGTCAACACGACGTTCCGGTTCGAGTACCTCACGACGCCGATCTCGACATGGCCCATGTTCCTCGGGCACTTGGTGCAAGTGCTGCTCGGGCTCGACTCGAAGCTTGGCGTGCTCTGGCGCGTCCGCGTCGGCTACAGCCTCTACCTTCTCTCGGCGCTCGCGATCGTCCTCCAAGACGTGTGCAATGTGTCCCCCGACGTGGGCGGTCGCATCGTCTTGGTTGCGTTTGGCACCGTCGGCTTTTCCAACTCGCTCACGGAAGCCACGTTCTACGCGCTCTCGGCGCTCTTCCCCGAAGCCATCTTCACCAACGCCATGCAGCTCGGCAATGGCACGTCCGGCATCCTCAACATCTCGCTCAACACGCTCATCCAGCTGTGCGTCGGCGGGCTCGATCCCCCGACGCATGCACTCCACGAGATCCAGCAGGTCTCGTTCTACATCTTCTTCAGCATCTTTATGCTGGTCTGCTTCCTTGCGCTCATCGTGTACCACGAGCTGCTGCGCATTCCGTCGCTCATCTACCTGGTCGCGCGGACCAATGCGACGACTGCGTCCCGGCGCGAGGCGCTGCCGGCGACGTGGGCCCGTCTCGGGCGCATCACCCACGTGCTCTTTCTGCCGCTCGTGAGCCAGTGCCTCATCTTCGTCGTCTCGCTAGTGAGCTTCCCCGGCATTGGCATCTCGTCCGGGTACCAGCTCGCCAACGGTGCGAGTTGGGCCAACTGGTATGTCAATGGCGTGCTTCTGAGCTACAATTACGGCGACTTTGCCGGCCGCATGCTCGCGCCCAAGCTCTACCCGTACTTTACTCTGCACTCGTGCTTTTGGTGGACGATCGCGCGCGGTTTGCTGTTCCTTGCGCTCCTCGTGGGGCTGCCTGGGGACGGCCATAACCCGCTGTACCTGCTGACCGAGGCGCACGCCTTGAATGTAGTGTGGCAGCTGCTCGTGAATCTACTCCTCGGCCTCTCGACCGGCGTCCTGAGCACGATCACGATTGGCCTCGGGCCGCGCTTGCTGCCCCAAGAAGACCGCGAGTCGGCCGGCGCCATCATGTGTCTCGGTCTCTTCCTCGGCATTTCGTCTGGCGCGACCATTGGCCTCGAGATTGGCCAGCGCCATTGGCTTGGCGCCTAGTCGATGCGTTGCTACGTGAGTGTACATGATGTCTAACTAACTTTGTATAAAGTCGGCGGTTTATTTGGGATGGCGTGTTTTTGCTGCACTTGGGAGTAGGGGTAGGGCTGAGTCTTGCCAGCGGACCGACTGTACACGCAGATCTACTAGCTGTGGCCTGGGCTATGGCTAGCGAGTCGGCGGGCTGCAGTGGCTGCGGCTCGAGCTCGTGAGAGCGACAGGGTCCAGGCTTCTCCCTACGGATAGGTGGTTGAGTTCATATCTTTTACACTCGGTATACAAGAAGCAAGTACTGTACAAAGGGTTGCTTGAGATTTTACACTCATGACTGCAATGTGGAGTCGCCAAACCTTCATTTTCCATTTTGCATCCGACTGGCCACAACCACCTCCGCTTCCTGTAGCCTCGCGAGACTGCCCGCTCCGCTCTACTCGACCACCCACTCACCAACAACAACTAGGACTACGCGCTCCAATACCGACAAGAAGCAGGAGTAGCGCGACGCCTCGACCGCCGCACAGGCCACTCCACAGGTGGTTCTGGACGAAGTTCGTCCGGTGTTTGGCTCGCCAAGCGCTCGCGGTGATGAGCGAAGAGACTGCGACGGAGGAGAGCCTCCGTGCACTCAAGCGCGCTTTGCTGCGGCGCGACGGCGGTCGACGTGTCGTAGTGTAACAACGATATAGATGCGGCCAAATAGGACAGACGTGTGGCCTAGTGCTGCCTACTACTCAATGTCCTTGCTGCCATAACATCAACAATTTCATGAATCTTTAGATCTATTTAGCAAACGAGATCTTAGTTTTGATGGTTTCTGCAGCATTATGATAGGGCTAGGGTACGACCTCGGGCTTGACGACGGGCTCGGTCTTGATACGTGTTGACCGCTTGGCACTTGGCTCGTCGTCGGTCGATGGCGTTTGGCGCTTGCTTGCGACCGACGCCTTGGGTTTGGTGATCTTGATGCGTGTGACTTTGAACCCTTGGATCTTGGTGACGACGGGCTCCGACGGTGGCGCGCGTGCGTGTGGTTGCGGTGCGGCATGGGACTGCGACGGACGCCGGACGTGGGTGACTCGGACAGGCACAGTTGGCGCTGGTGGCGCAAGCAGCTCGGTCTTGACCGCAACCGAGTCGAGAGGTGACGTATACTCGGGCGGCGGCGTGGAAGCCGGCGAGCACAGATCAATGGCCTCGGTCATTGGCTCACAGGGCGACAGAATAAGCTCTGCTTTGACGGGAAGCGCTGGCACGTCGTTTGGTAAGCGCGCAACGGCAGCACTGGCGACGGGTGGTGGTGGCGAGAGGACGGGAGGCGGCGTCACTGCCAAGCGAGGCATCTCCTTGGGCTCGGGCGTTGCAGGGACGACCGGTGGCGACGCGATCTCGGAGGCAGCAGAAGCATTGTGCTCGTCCGTGTTGCTCCTCAGCGGTGCGAAAGCCGTATTCGAGATCGCTGGAGCTGACGAAACGACCGACGGCGCATCCAGAGGCGTCACCGTCATGGGACGAGGCTCAGCGGGCCTGGACAGCGCCGGTACGACGGGCGGTGTAGACATGGCGGGCGGTACAGACACGATGGGCGGTGCAGCGTCGACAGGCGATGCCTCGATCTCGGGCTCAACCATCTCATCTGCAAGCGGCAGCTCAAGATCTAGTGCAGCCGTATTGCCCGCCGACGTTGGAGCCTCTTCCAGGACGTCGACGGGTTCCTTCGCCACCTCAGTCTCGGGCTCGATGTCTGTAAGCTCGACGACTGGCGTGGCGACGTCGTCGGTACCTTCCGGACGCAGCAGTACCTCGGGTGTGTCGACGGCGTCGGCAACGTCTTTGGGCGAGAGCGTCAAAGGCGGTGCGTGCTGGACACTGACGCGCATCTGTAGGAAGCGTGTGTACTCGGCAACGTCCCAGTGCTCGTGCTCAAAGGTCGTCGCATCGGGAACGGCGTCGGCCGCGGCGTGCGTGAGAAGCACCATCGCAAGCTTGGCGCGCATCTCGGCTGCAAACGCGGCCACGGCCGCCGTCGTTGCCGCCGGCCACTCGGGTAGCGTCGTCGGCGGCAGCGCGGCTTCTAAGAATGGATCGATGATCGCTCGTTGTACGTGGTTGACTGACGCAGGCGCGTCGATGGTCGCGGTCGAGGCGCGCGTGTACAGGGCGTAGAGCTCTCGAAGTCCATGACGACTGGCTGCGCAGAGTTGGTGCCACATGTGGTACGGACTAGAAGCATTGTGAATGTTGGGATGCAGCGCGGGCGCAATGGCAGCGAGAAGGTACTGGCTGGCGTGGCGCACGGCGCGCTGGTGCATCGTCTCGACCTCGTTGGCGATGGCCTCGACAACGCGTCGTTGGACTTGGCGCGCGCGGCGTGCAATCGCCACCTGGAGGCGCACGTCGCTGAGCGTGTCATCATCCACGTCCGGAATCGCGCTGTCTGCCGCCGCCATGAGCATGTGCATCGTGGCTGGGCCAATGGCGTTGGCGTGGCCCGGGTCTTCGTAGCCGTTAACGAGATAGTAGGTAGCGCAGTTGGCGGCGCTGGCAGCGGCCAAGAACCCCGGCTGCCATGCGGGAAGCTGCGCGAGCTGCTCCAGGCGCGGGCCGCCGAATGGCGAGGAGCGGACCATCGTGCGTCGCCCCGCAACTTGCTTGGTGCATCCAGAATCAGGAATCCATCCAGTTATAACCGAGTGTTACGATATGTTAGGAGTATTAAACAGGTGGAAATACAGTATAGGTCCCGCCCGACACATGCCATCGATACGGCCAGTGCGCTTCAAGACTACGTCCTCCAACAAGGATCGCTCGATTCAATACGGTGCGTTCACGAATTAAACGACGCTACTCGATACCGCGACGCTAGTATGCCTGCGAGAGGCAAACCTGGCACTTCGAATTCTGTAACACGTATGTGTTTTAAACAAAAGTGTTAGATACGTTGGTAATTCTGGCCAATCAACAACCGCGACCAACGATCTGCCAGCATCCAGCTGGCAGACAGGCAGCGGCGCCAGAAGCACACGACCGCTCCCGTGGCCATACCGCCCGTCCTGCTTCAACCAAAACGAAGCTGCAGGTGCTGCATGACTAACTTTCTTTATAGGGTTATACATGGGGGGCTACGTGAACGACAACGCTGCTTCCCGCTTCCTCGACCCTCGACGATGGCGGGCATACCTACAGCGCTACAAGGTCGACGTGCGGCTGCGGCGCATGCAGCGCTCTTCCAGCAGTTGTCGCTTCTCGGCGATATCGACGGGTGTAGCTGGCGCCTCCTTGCGCTTGCCGCGGTACTTGCGAATGAGGCCCTTCCGCATCAACGCCGCTTCATCGCTCGCGGTGCGCGGGACGTACGCAAGCGTACACGCCTGGCCGTCGATGGTCGGAAACGGTAGACTTCCGGTAATGAAATCCGTGCGGAAATTGCGATTTTCCCAGTCCAAGGTGTGCTGCCGGCACATGCCAATGCGATGGTCGTCGTAGCCGCAGTAGGCACATGCCATGTGGGACGACGGCATCGGGCGCGCACTTGCTTTGGCCATCGACGGCAGCAAGTGAATCTGAACGCGGGCGACGTCCGACGATGATAGCCCCGAGAGCACACTCGCATCATGGGGGCCCGACGCGTGCGCCAGCAAGACACACTTGAGCTTGGTCGTCAACGCCGTTTTGTACGCTGCCACGGCGGGCGCGTCGACGTCGGCGGGCGACGTCAACAGCTGCTCCAAGAACGGGTCGACAGCGGCGTCAAAGCGCTGAAAGAAATCGCCCGGCGCCTCGTAGTTGGGTCGTTTGGCTTGGAAGCGCATGTCGGTCACCTTGGCGTAGGCGCGCTGGAGCGAGCCCACGTCGTTGGACGCTGCGGCAGTCAGTCGCTGCCACATGCCGTACGGGTCCGTAGTCGGCGCCACATGAGGATGAAGCGACGGCGCAATGGCCGAGAGGAGGTACTCGCACGCGTACTGGACTCTCTGCGATCGAATCTCACTGCACTCGGAAGCAATGGCGTCCTTGAGACGCGCGTCGAGATGGCGCTGGCGCATGATCTCGGCGCCTTCGCGCTGTGCCGGCGTGAGGTCGTCTGGGACGTCGGGCATCGCGGCGTTGACGGTGACTTGCAGCTCGTGCAACCGCGCCGGGCCAATCGTGTCGACAATGGTCGCGTCCTGGTAGTGGGGACGCGTGTAGTAGGCGGTCATTGTAGCGTCACTGGCCGCGAGGAACGCCGGCTGCCACGTCGATAGCCCATCTAGGCACTCCAGGCGCGGACCTGTGAACATTGCAGAGGAAACGGGTTCTGGGCACTGGGTGGCGTTGGCGCCATCGTGCAAAACGCTCGATTTAGAACGAGCCAATCAGCGTGCAAAAACGGGTTTTCGCGGACCAATCAGAAGACGCGAATCAGCGATCCGGCGGTTGTGGGAGATCAAAGTCGCCTTATTGGTATGGATGATGGAAGCGTTCCCGTTGCCTATTGCTGAGCCTAGCTGGCCTCCATTGGCGTGCCGACGGGCACCAGCATCTCAGCGCGGAACGTCCGACGGTGCGGGCTAAGCCTCGTTGCTTGGCGCAGCTCGAGACTGCTCACGTCAACGACGCGCTTTTCGGGACCTTGGGATCCCAACCGTCTGCTTAAAGCTGCAACACATAGAACGAGCGGTGACATACGCCGTTGTTTCTATGGATACGCTCACCAACCTCGCTTGTACACGCGGACAGCGGCGGCTCAACGAGCCGAAGCACGACATCAGCGTCATCGCAGACGGGTCTCCATCATTTAGGTTGTGTTCCCATTGCTCGCAGTAGCACTACTCGTACGCAGACTAAGTGTGCCACGGTCGTTGGACCTCTTGACACGTCGGTCGTTGGCGCAGTGTCGAGCTGCCGCCGCTTCATCTGAGCTCTCGAGCTCAGTCTCTTCCATGGCGCTACCAGCCGCTTCGTCAAGAGCATGGATGTATGCGAGCTGGAGGTCCGATGGCCACCGCCTGGAGCTACGCTCGTGTATCATCATCGCGAATTGCGAAACACGTAAATAGTGTACATGCATCACGCGAATAGTGTACAATTAATTACTAGGGCTCCGATCCAAAATTTTGAGGAGCACGCCCGAGCAACGATGACGACTGCGTACGCTGACGCGCCCGAGCTCCTGGACATGGAGCTCTTCCACACATGGTCGACAAGCTTTCTCGACTCGGCGCCTGCGCTGGCGCCCTACTACCGCGTCCGCGGGCACGACGACGCAGCGGTGGGCCTCCCGGACTACCAGCTGACCAAGATCAAGGCGGACGCCGCAGCCGAGGTCCCGGTGGGCGTCAAGGGGCGGCGACTGCGCGATTTGATTGCTGCCAAGTCGCAGCAGGCCCGGCGCGGTTTCGCGTCGATGCGCCTCTTTACGTGTCTGCCCAAGGCCGTGCAGCGCGACCTGAGCCGTGACGGCGTGGACATGGATCCGTTCAACCTGTGGCAAAAGCTGCTCGGGCTCGTCACCAAGTCGCCGGTCGAGCTCTGTACGGCCTTCCATGCGCTCGTGGCCTCGACAGCGACGGCGTCGGTGCCAGCTCCCGACGACTTCAACTCGGCCGTCGGCGCAGTTCTCGATGGCCTCTTGGCCTACGACGCCGCCGCGCCGTGGACGCCCGAGACATATCGCGCGGCGATCGCGGCCAAGCTGAAGACTCTTCTTTTTGCGCACCCGGCGCGCATGCGCAGCCGCCAAGGCGTGGAAGATGCGCTGAACGCTTGGGACTTCGACCAGCTCGTGCAGCTCGCGTCGGCGCCACAGGACGAGCCTCCGCCAGACGTCGTCGCGCCTCGACCCGTGGCGAGAGCCAGCGACTCTGGCTCATCTCGGATGCATGTCCTCTTCCGCAAGCCGGCGCCACCCGCGGACCCGACGGAAATCCCACTTTTGGCGCAGCCGAGTGGCTTGCGACCTCTCGGTCACCGTCCGATGTGTGGAATTCTGGACGACGACAACGACACCAGCGACTCGGAGTCGCCGCCACCGTCGCCGGATGGCAGAGCTGCAGCGCTCCGTCGACCACCGCCACTGCGCGCGCCGGTCAAATCGTCGCTGCCCGCGCCCGCCCGACAACCCCGCTTGACGACCTATGGGCAGCAGACCCTTGGAGACATTGCGCGCCGCGCAGAGCAGCAGAATATGTCGACTAAAGCGGCAGCGTCGACCTCGTCCTTGAAGCGTCCGGCCAAGCGACGCGCAAGCAGTCCGAGCCCGACGCCCGCCAAGCGCTCCGCCCCTCGGGTGTAGTGAACGCCTTGACGAGGCGGGCGACCTTTTGCATGTTGTCAAGTTTAGTTGAATTCTTTAGTCGAAGCGTTGTTGAAGTGCAGGCGACTGCTACACTCTGGAGTCTCTTGGGTCACTGGATGCACACCGATCCAGATGTGGTCGCACACGAGACCGAGATCATCACTAGACAGTGTACTAAGAGCAGCCCGGCACGCTCTTGTTGGCAAGCGAGTCCATGCAATCGTGTACTACTAGTTATGTAGTCGTTTAGTAGGTGGTAGTCGCATGTTCGCGTTGGACTGCGCAGTTTACTTCGACTAAACGACTGTACGATTAGACACACACGAATTTACACCTACATACTATTTGGCGTTTCTACTTTTGGTATCCGGATGCCACACCTTGGACCACAATGGCAGACATCGTCGGCGCGTTCGCGCAGGCGCTGCAGCACCGCTACACGAGCTCCGGAAGCTCTGGCCCAGCGTACCTCAGCGCGCTGGAAGCGTCGTCAGCTACCTTTCTCGATGCGCTCTTCGCCTCGTGTGGTGATGACCTTGGGCGGCTCCGGGACCTGCTGCAATGCGTCTTGCTGGCGCAGACGCTTCCACCGGCTCTGGCGACGCAGCTTCAAACGTGGCGAGCAGATGAGCCTCGATGGGACTATGCTAGCATCAAGCAACGCGTTGTGACGGCCATGACTGACGCGGCCACGCCGCTACGCAAGCGCCGACGCGCGGCCACCGACGCATTGACCTTGGACGACTCTGCGCACCAGCCACGCCGCTTCCGAGATAGCGACTGCGCGATCTGCAATACGTGCATGCACCCAACGCATGCGTGCCCCAAGCTCGATCCGCAAAGCCACGCGCTCGCGACGTACGGATGCTCGTACTGCTCGACGTACTGCCACACCCTCGAACGCTGCGCGACCTTGCGCATGGATCTTGGCGCCGACTCAGTGCGCGCCGGGGCTATCGTCCCTGCATGGCTTGTGTGTAGCTACTGCCGCCTCTTTGGTGTACTCGACTGCCACGACGCCGCGTACTGCAGCCGTCTCGCCCACGATCGGCGGTCGGGTGTGGTGCATGGCAGCTACAAGGCAAGACCGACCGACGACGTAGCATCGTCGCCACCGGCGCCAGCACCTCAAGCTGCCACGCATGTCCACGCGTCGGCGCGTCGCAAGGTTGTTCAACAGGCGTCCCGTCCTCGTCCGCCACGCGCCACCCTCGAGTGCTTGTACTGTTCATCGACCAAGCATGCCACGCGCAACTGCGGGGACTTGCGCCGGGACGTACGCTACAACTGCGTTCGGTCGACGTTCGAGCTGCCACCCGACCTCGCTTGCGCCTACTGCAAAGTCCGCGGGGATGTCAAGCTCCACAGTACGATGCGCTGCCGCCAATTGGAGCTCGATCTGCAGTACGGTGACGTCCGGCTCGCGTTCGAGTCGGTGCGACCGCGGTCGTCGGGGCCACCGCGCGCAACGGCCGCTGAATTTGAAGCCGCGCTGGAGAAACTACGGCGAGCTCGGAAGGCCGCTGCGTAGCGAGTACTAGTACTATCGTAGCGTCAAATGCGTTGCATGCGAGTCCGTGTCCTCGGGCCTTGTTTGGGTGTTTCTAGTCATTCGACTCTTTTTCGGCACTTGCCACATCTACACCAACGGCGCATCATGCAACAATGGGAGAGCCCTGCCGACTTGCACCGGTGCGAGCGACAGCCAATTCGACTGCACTGCACTTGGAGCGAGTATAGTGCTATGAAGAAAGCGCTAAGTCGCTTGTTGTCATCGCTGGAGCCTTGTGGGGCCGCAGCACGTGGCAGATGCCACGTTGAAAATGACCGTATTTTCAAAACGCCGAAAATAGAAGATGACAAAGAACGGCGGGACGTACGATGGCCCGAAGCTGGAAGCATGGGATGGCTTTCTGCTCTGGAAGCCGCTCTTCCTGCAGGCGCCGGCGACCGCCAAGTACGTTAACTACTACCTTATTGACAACTACGCAGATGCCCACCTCGAAGAGCTCATCTCATCCGACGAGCGCGCTCGGCTCCATGGCGTCGCGACCAAGTCGGCGACGCCCGTGTACGCGGAGCTCCTCTCGAGCGAAGAGCTCGCCGGCGCCACCAAGCGCTACCATAGCGAAGTCGCCATGGTCACGTCCAAGCTTGTGGCGTCGGTAGTCAAGCGGCTGCAAGGCGCCATGGCGGCGCAGGCCACTGCGTACCTTCGAAGTGCCATTGCGCCATCGCTGGGCGCAGAGCTGCCGCCGCAGCCGCAGACGCCACACAGTCTCTGGAAGTACGTGATGACGCAGAGCCAGCCGCCGTTCTACGATGTCTTTGGCCTCTTCGAGTACACGCTGGGCATCCAGTTGCAGCGGCCGTCGGCGGCAGATTCCTTCTTTGCCGCGTTTGAGCCAGCGGTGGCCGCGCTGCTGACAGCGCTACTCTCGCTCCACGACGTCTCGAGTCTCTTTGTCGGCGTCGACGACATGGAAAGCGCGCACACGGTGCTCACGCGCTACCAGACGCAGCTGACCGCCAAGCTGCAAGTGTGCTTGCTCGCCCACGCCGTCGCCCCCAACTTGACGTCGCTCTTCAAGCCAAACCCAACGACGTTCGACTATGCAACCACCAAGCTCCGTCTCCTCGAGTACGTCAACTCGGTACCGGCGAGTGCTGTCTTTCTCTCGAGCGACGACGACCGGAACGAGACGCAGCGCAAGCGCATGGCGGGCATCGAGACGTCCCTTCGATCGACAAAAAAGCCAAAAATGCAGATCAACCTGCCAACAACGCTCGGGCCAGCCTCGGTGACGAGCCCCTCGTCATCTATTCTCAAGGCAGCGCGACCGCCGACTCCGACGCCACTGCAAAAAGCAGCAACGAACGGTCCTGTCGGTAGCATGTCGCCGCTCCAGCGGACGCCACCATCGCGCGTGCCCGTCGCATCGGCAGGTCGCCCGTCGACGCGTCAGCAGCCCGCCCCGAGGCCGCCAAAGCCATTGCCAATGACGGCGGACAATGCGATGTGCAACTACTGTCGGCTGGCGCCGCACCACCTCACTGCCTGCCAGCAGTTTGTCGCGGACGTTGCGCGCTTCCAGGTGACGCGAGGCTTTTCGGTTCCGGACGATGCGTGCTGCACCCACTGCATCAAGCTCGGGCATGTCCTGCCGCACCGTGCAAAAGGCTGCCCACGGCTCGCATCGCTCGTCAACGCTCAGGCGGCCAACCCAGCTCGTTACGTCCACAACCGTCGCAAGCCGTCCTGAGTCCATGACCTCTTTTTAACTAGTGTTAGCGTAGTCGTTTAGTCAATAGCTCTTGGTTGGTCTCTTCGCCGTCCTCGCTGCGGAGGCCGCACAGACGAGCCCTAGCCCTATTACACTATTTATATAGTGTGATCTTTTTTTGAAATAGTGTTTTTAGAAGGCCGGGCAAATCCATATTTGGAGAACAAGCAAGCGCGATGGCCACATACCCCGGCCCGGTCCTCTTGGCGCTCAAGGGCTACTACGAGTGGAAGCAAGCCTTCCTCACGTCGGCGTCGGCGATGGGCTATAGCGCCTACTACATGACGCAGGCCTACGCTGACCCGACGCTGCCGGAGTTTCTCAACGACGCCCAGCGAGCGCACATTCGCGAGTCGGCCGAGGCCGCTGAGCCGCCGGTCGACGCCGAGAACAAGTCGATGGACCAGCTCGAGTACGCGCGCGGGCAGCGCCGGCAAAGGGTGCATGACCGCGTCCTCGCGTACACGTTGCTCGAGTGCCAATGTATGGGCCAGCGTGTCGCCCGGCGTGCCGCCAGGTACCTTCTCGCCGCTCTCCACTTGAATGTCCAGAGCGCGCTCGGACACTGCGCGATGGACCCGTTTGCGCTATGGAGCGCGCTGCGCCGGCAGGTGCAAGCGGCGAACCGGGACCTTTTCCTGCTCCACGAACACGTCGCCGACGTCACGCTTCCTGGTCGTTGGCATGCACCAGCCGCGTTTGTGAGAGACTTTGACGCGGCCGCGCAGCCGTTCACCGACCTGCTCTTGACGCCCGACGCTGAGCTGCAAACGCTGATGGACGCCAACGACGACGCCAAGGTACTCCTGGACGAGTACCAAGCGCAGCTTAGGGAGAAGCTGCTCTCGACCTTGTTTGCGCAGGCATGTGGGCCGCACATGTCGTCGCTCTTCCAGGCGTGGCAGCTTCAAATTGGTGGTTGGGATCAAAGCATTTCTCAAGCGGCGTGTCGTCGAGTACTTGGACAGTCTCCCACGCTCGGCCGTGCTGCTGCCACCGAGCAACGCGGTCACGGCAGCCCGGCACGCGGCCATCGCTGCCATTCACAGTCGACTCGGCGCGCCGCCACCGTCAGTAGCAACGAGCGAGACGGCGCCCCCGGTGGCCGCCGACGTGACACTGGCGCCGCCGACCGCTGTACGAAGAAAGCGCAAGGCACCACCAAAGCGCCAAACAGCACGGAAAGCCAAGCGCAAGGCGGCGACGAGTGCCATGTGCAAGTACTGCTTTGAGATGGGCCATGCGACCATCGCCTGCAGCGACCTCCGTGACGACTACATCCATGGCACCGTTCGCGACGGCTTTGTTTTGCGGAGCGACTATGGCTGCGTGTGGTGCCGAAGCCGGGGTCTTCGCAGCGTCCACCGCGAAGACCACTGCGCGATCTATCGAGGAGTGGCCGACACGAACTGGTCGCCCAGATGGCCACCGCGGTCAATATCCCTTGTGTCTAGTTGGTTGAGTGGAATTTATGTAAAAGACGTTATATGGACTACGTCTAGCGCGATACCCAGAGGCTCAGGTACCGAGCGCTGCACTTTGACGCGTCGTCACGGGAGCTACTGGTCCACGCTGTGTCGCACGCAACCTATGACGAGCCTGTCCTTCCGTGCGATGCTCAGACCTGCAACGGCGACTGCAGTTGTCAAGCTGGCAGAGCTTGCTCGTTGGCGCCGAATGCCATTTTGAACTCGGTTTTTGAATGGACGTCGGCAGATCGTTATTCCCACCTGCATGAGGTCGCCCTCGAGATGCAAGATATCGAAAAGGCTTGCACTCAACATGCAGCGGGCGTGGCTCTCGGAGAGGAGTGTGGTTGTCAACGTAGCATTTTCTAAAAGGCGTCTGGACGGAGCGACGCCGCCGCCACTTTACACCCGTTGGTGTCGGAGTTTTGCGCCGAGACACGTCGAATAGCAAGCGCAAGGCAGCGCCCGCAGCGGACGAAGCCGCGTTCGGTGCATCAACCCTTCAACCAGGTCGCGTCCGCGCGCACGTTGAAGTTGCAATAGCCAATCACAGCGCTTTTGAATCCGGTCAAGTGACACGTTTTTCTGCAGTGCATCTTGGCGGTACGCGACACAGACTCTCCCGGCTGCACGCGGTGTTTCAGCCTGCTGCACGCGGTGTTTCAGCCTGCTGCACGCTTGGGGTCGTCCAGAGATGCCAGTGCTCCGCCTGCCCGTCGCGCGTCGCATCGATGCTGCCGGTCGCGTGACCTCATTTTCAGATGAGTCTTTGAGCTCGAGAGTAGGACCATGATCCCCAACGCGGTCGGCGGCGTGTCGCAGCGACGTCGCCAGCACCACGAAAACCTCTACAAACGCATCTTCAACTGGTGTAATTGCTTGAAGTCGACACTCAGTTTGAATTTGCCTTTGTTGCGCGCACCCCACCCCATCACCAACTACGATACAATGACCTCGATCAACTGGACCGAGCTGGAAGCCGCGGCCAAAAAGGCGTCGCTGGCGGCCTACGCGCCGTACAGCCACTTCCACGTCGGCGCCGCGCTGCTGACGTCGGACGGCCAAGTGTTTGCCGGCTGCAACGTCGAGAACGCTTCGTACCCCTTGGGCAACTGCGCCGAGCGCACGGCCGTGTACGCGGCGCGCGTCCAGGGCAACATGACGCACATCGAAGCCATTTGCATCTACACGCCGACCGAGAAGGCGACGTCGCCCTGCGGCGCGTGCCGCCAAGTGCTCAACGAATTTGGCCCGAACATGGTCGTCCGCATGATCTGCGACGGCGACGAGGTGCTCGAAACGACGATCGACCACCTTCTTCCGTACGGCTTTGGCCCCAAGAACCTGGAAGAGGCCAAGGAGACCCGCGACGCCCGCGCCAACAGCCCTTGATGCGTAAACTAAATTATATGTACTTCTCTACTCGACCGCCTGTTCCACATCTGAAGGCAACGACACGATATGCTTGTATAGCTCTTTTCCCACTTCAAAATATGTTTACGACACTGTTCTATTCGTCGAAATGTGTCGAAAACTCGATCCACAGTCCAAAAATCAACGTAGCACTGCACGTCTAGTTCTTGGTGCCCGAGTACGCCGTGTCGCTCTTGTAGCCGTTGGCAAGTTGGTGCTTGAGGTAGCAGCGACCACCGTTCATGGTGAAGCCGGCGCAGTTGGCCGTCGTCTTGCAGAGGCTGTGGCACATGGTCGCTTGGTCGATGGCCGACCCGGGCATATCAAGGCCAAGGATGTCGTTGCCCCAGTAGTCCTGCTTCCACTGGATCGACGGACCTGCGCCCTTGATGCCGGACGACACCTGCGAGTTGGCACGCGGCACGCCGACGCTCGACTTCATGTAGCACGAGCCGTACCCGACCGAGTACGCGACGCACTTGTCGTTCTTGTAGCACAAAGCACAGCACTGCGCGAGCTGGTCCGTCGTCGAGCCCGAGACCGGGGCACTCCCAATGTCGTTGTTGGTGCCGCTACTCGTAAAGTCAATACCCATCTGCGCCGTGCACGTCCCCGACGGCTGCGGTGCAGCTCCCGGGGAGCCCGAAACGAGGCCGGTCGCGGGCCGCGGGCTGCCTTTCGACGACTTCATGTAACACGTGTTGTAGCCGACTGTGAAGGCCACGCAGTTGGTTGTGCTTGAGCACTTGGCGCAGCACTGACCGACCTGCGTGTTGCGGTCGCCCGTCACCGGACTGTTGGCAATGTCGTTGCCCGGGTAGTCGACATCCATCTGCGTCGTGCACGTGTCCAAGGTCGGGGCGGGGGCCGAAGCGGGGGCCGAAGCGGGGGCTGGAGCGGGGCCTGAAGCGGGGGCCGACCCGCCAGGGCAAAAGACAACATCGAAAACCATGTCGCCGGGGCAGTCGTGCGTCTTGATGTCGGCGGGGAAGAGGTAGGCGTCCGGAGCGTCCTCCTTGAGATCGAGAAGCGCAACGCAGCTGGGACTGTAGTTTGTGCCAGCTTTCTTCCTCGGCGTGAGCGACATGGGCACGTTGAAGCCGACGGCCTTGGTCTTGGCCTTGCAGTCTTGGAAGCTGTTGCAATTGCCCGGCTAGTTTATCGCATGAGATAGAATATGCAATGCTGCAGATCGTCCTCAGTACCATGGGCGGGATGTTGCTGAAGTCATACCACAGCTGCCCGTTGAGCACATACTCGATGACTACACATAAGGCAAAAAGATGAGGCCCACCGAGCGGCGACAAGACGACGTACGGTTGACTTGGTCGGACGCCGTGTGGCGAAAGATGCCGGGCGCGTTGGTCGTGATCGTGACGCCGCAGCTCTTGTCGCGTGTTTGGCCGGGCGCGATGTCACAGAGGTGCTTGCCGTGGGCGGCGTGGAGGTTGATGGTATAAGGGCACTTGTTGTTGAAGACAAACTCGGCCGCGTTCACCGCATACAGGCCAGCGGCCGCCAGTACAGCGTAGGACGAGAACATCTTCATAATGGTTTGCAAGTCCTTATCGTCGAGACGGCGCTAATTGAATACTGAACCGACGTGGCGCGCGATCCAGGATCGCCATTGCGGCAGTGTACAGTGTATGCGTCATAAAATAAACCTGCATGCCCACATATACAAAAGGCAAGATAAAATAAAACGTCGATTAAATACTGGATGTTACTCATACCTTTTCAGCACGAAATGCTGGCGACCTTGGTGCAACAGCAATCGCATTTCGTGAGTAGCACCCCACGACCTTGCCACGCCTTGCCTCATACCATTGCTCTTGCCATTGCACGCTTCGTATCGCAGCTTCCATGCGCCACCACCGTATAGGGCTCGCTCCAGAATAAGGTTTGTGATGCTGCATTCGCGACGAACGGATGTGGGTACATGATGAAGATATTGACTAAATAGATAGATTAGTAAGGTTGCTAGATGTAGTACGGCGCGAGCGTTAGACCGGTGTGCGGTACACCGACTCGAGATCGTCGTCGGTCTCGGCATCCCCGACGCTCGAGCAGTATGTGGCTTCCACGTTCACGGCGGCCGGCGTCGTCGAGCGGCTAAAGATCGCAAAGACACCGCAGAGCGCCAAGGCTGCGCCGACGCATGCAATGCTCCACGACGCACTGCCCGTGTTCGCAGTCCAGAACGGGTACCCGGTGCCCGACCCGGTGGACGAAGACGACCCGACACACGCCGAAAGGTTGCCGCACGCAAACGTCCAAGCGGCGGTGATAGGCCCAGCGAGCATCGTCGTCGAGGCCGTGCAGGTCGCTTGCGATGCAAACTGAACGCAACCCCGGGCGCCCGTCGAAACACAGAGCGAGTTGTTGGGTGCGAGCGCGACCCAGCCGTTGGAGCCTTGGACGCACTCCCAAGGCAGCGGCGCAGTGGCGAGGGCCTCGCGCGCGAGGTAGCACCACGCCGATACCGACTCGTACCCGGTCGATCCCCAGTGCATGAAGCGGTCGGCGCCGCACTGCGCAGGGTACAAAGCCACGTCGAGCTTGGTGGGCACCGTGAGGAGGTCGGCGACGCTTGTGGCGGTGACGCAGTTGACACCGTCGTTCGAGTAGCACTCTGGCTGGCCGGCGCTCGAGCTCGAGTTACGAACCATGAGGTAGCCTTCGCCCGAGCCAATGTAGCTCCACGGCGCTTGGATCGACGAGGTATTGGTGGTCGTGTTCGCGGTCGCCGGTTGCACTTTGAATGACGAGATTTTGTAGGGCCAGTTGCCAAGCAGCGACGTCGAGTGGTGCCACACGGCCGAGTTGCCGGCGTCATCGTATGTCACAAACTCAATCGCGGGATCGACGACGATCGAGAAGATCGGGCGCTTCCACTGGGCGAGCGTGCTGGCCGCGTCGTCGGACGAGATGACGGCGACCGACTGGCCGAGGTACTGAGGCAATTCGTAGAGCACGACTGCCGGGCGCGAGGCAAGCGCGAGGCCGAGCCATGCGCTTACGCTTATGAGGGACTTGAACATGGCAAAGGGAATTGAAAAATGATATCCTTGGGCCACGACCAGCTGCGATGGCGTTTAAACGCATCGTATCTAGGTTAAAAGATGGAATGATGGTCGCGATGACGATGGACAGGCGCGCCGTCGACACGGCACAACGAAGTAGTCGAGTGCCATCACTTGTACGCACAGGTGCAACACCGACGCTCTTCATTACCGCGGTGCGGTCTCGACGATCAAGCGTCAGAGGTTTTCTTTCTTGCCGCTTTCCTGCCTACGCAGACTGCGACATATCATTCTACAACGACGTACCGGTAGCTGCGCTGCAAATGTAGCGGTATGCCAGTCCCCTGGTACTAGAATTATCGTAGAGTCCAAGGTAGGTAAAGCGCATTTTGTTCAGCATTTTGTAGGTGTTGTACAAGCAAGATTTTGTCGGGTGTCCTGCACTGCGATCCTCCACGCTTGGCACTGAGAGCCATGGGTTCAACCCTTCTAGTACCTGGGAACCTGGTACGTTATCGCATTCTATAAGATCTGTGTCCAAGGTGTCGCTTCCACGACACGATGCGAGCAAGTCGCTCGTCATGGGCAGTGGTCGCCGACGTCAATGGCCGTCACTCGCTCCAACCTGCATTTCCGTTTTACCTATAAAACGCATTTTGGTCAAAGGTTTTTCACCAGCAGATCGTAGTGCAGCTGGTCGGCGAGGCCTGGGATTGGCTCGTTTCGCGTGGCGAATCGACCGCGTTTCGTAATCGGGTTTATGGCGGGTCGCATGGAAGCGGTGCCATGATGACCAAAAGCGCATCAGTTCGTGATGGACGCCAAAGGAATCGGGAAAATGCATGTGCGTGTCAACACTGGGGATCGGCGTCTGAGAAAGGGCAGCTTTTGATCTCTTCGGACCGGCATTTGGTAATCAAGCGCCGATTTCGCGCCGACTTCGCGTGCTCGTCGAGGTCCCTACACGGACAAAAGGACAAGACGACAAAGGAAAGCGCTATTCTGAGCTGTGCACATTATAAGTTTTTTCATGTCGAGTGCCCGCGATTAGTTGATGATGGACCGAAAGGCTGTGTCTAGAATATGGGACTGGGCTGCAGGATCTCAAAATGCGACTTCAATACTCAAGAAGCTCCACGAAGACTGTTGCGGCTCCTGTTGATTTGGCGACCACGGGACAGCGCAATCGAATTTTTGGTATTTTCTTGTCGAGTGCAATGTGGATTGGTCAGTTGAAGAATCGTGGTCGGACATAGACATGTTGTCAAATGTGACCATTTGACCCTGTCGAGTCGACAAGATCGCACAGAAATCGCAAACTTCGTCATCGAATAGCACCAAGTTGCATGTCGCGATGATAGACAGAAGGGAAGTCTGCGAGAAGTGCTGTTGACGTTAGTACATTTCTGCAACTGCGCATTTCAGACGACACGAGCCCCTTTCGAAGTCCTTCACTTTCGTTCACGAGGCAAGCCCTGCGTCATTTCTCAAGTGACTACGGACCTTCTTGCATCTCGACTCTTGTATTTGTGTTGTCACTAGGAATAAGAACTCGTTTCAACTGGCTGCAGACGGAGCGCATGAAGGTGACGACGTAGAGATGCCCGAGCAAGACGAGTCCTCCTCGGTCAGCGTCGATTCGCCAGGTACCGTCGCGAGGTGCATTCAAGTGTGAGCACTCGGCGACTTGGTGGCTCTGTATTCGTGGCTACTACACGAGGGCTCGCTATCCTTGCTTGAGCATCTCAATAGAGCACTTTGCGCGTCGTTCGAGGCGCTGGCGATCCTCTCTTGTGGCAGCCCAACGAAACGTCATCCGCATTCCAGCCTAACACAAGGAGCTTTTGTACGTAGCCGCAAGATTGGACGGCGCTGCACCTTTCAGCTCCCCACCAAAATTCATCACGCACGAAGCAGAGTTAGTAGTTTAACTTGTCATTTGTATCACGCTGCACCGCCATCCACCCGGACAACATCTGGCGACAGAGACAACGTGTGGCAGGTGCTGGTGTTTGCTCCGAGCCAAAGCTTTACATCGCGGCCCGCAAGCAAATGCCACATACACGATGAAAAGCAGAACAGTGACGTTGGTACCTCCTTGACGCCGAGCGCCAACGCTCAATCAAGAGAAATGTCGATTTGACATGAGTCTGGGAGCGATAACGCCCATGATCTGACATCAGACGGTCTTGCACCACATCCAGAAGCGTAGGTTATTCTTGACCACTTCTCTTGACAAGTGTTCTTCCAGATTAGTAGTAAGTATCAGGAAATGGACTGGTCGTCCCACACTACTCGCTTCAGCTTTCTGCTGCGCGGGAGACCGTCACTTGGGCCACACCGCAGGACACCGGAAGTGTCCACGCAGATCGCATGGTTCATTTTCACATTTTCTCGATGCTGCGTCTACTCGTCCTTGGCGCATTCGCTCTATGCAGCAACATCAACGCGGCAGCCGTCACGTTCTACGAGCACCCGGCGTACCAAGGCCAGTCGCTCACTGTTGCCGCTGCCAACGACGCCACAACCGCGCTCCAACGCTGGTCCAAACCAATCCAGTCGATCACGCTCGATGCCGACACGGAGCTCGTGACGTACGATCGCACAGAGCGACAAGGCCAGGCCGCGATCTGGCGCTACTCGACCACACGCCTCGGCAGCTGGACAGAGCGCGTCGCGTCGTTTGAACTCCGACAAGCAGACACGGAAGCGACAGTACGCGATGTCAACTGGAAGCACCTCCGCGTTGCCTCTGGCTACGTACAAGTGCGGGCGACCGACACGATCGAGTGCCGGTCGTTTGACGGTGTCAACTGCAACGTCAATCTGGCAAACACAACCAGCGACAACCGTGGATCGGTGCACCCGGCTCGGTGCGGCGCCGAGCACGCCATGTACTGGGGCGTCTCTGGCTTTGACGACGCTACGTCCTGGTGCTTGATCGCCAAAGCCGCATTGGCAGCGCCGACAACATCGTGGTCGTGCGTACCAGAGCAGTCGAATTGGCTCATCGTTTCCTCGTCCTCCGACGGCTCACGCTGCGTGGGCCTCAATATATGCGATCGTTTTGGGAGCCTCGCAAGGTGTCAGGACGTCGCGTCGACGTTGCTTGGTACGGACATCGTCACCAGCTCTCATTCGACAGAAAAGCCAGCGACCGAGACGATCCAGGCGTCGGCTTCGTCGACGACGTCAGCGGCCAAATCGGGCTGTACGTTCGCACCGAGTGCTCGAGTTTGCTATGCTGTGGGACTATGGACTTGTGGTTAGGGGTATGGGGCTTTCCGGCGATGATTGCAGGGTGTTTGACGGTCGGAATTGTGGTTGCGATCAAGCTCAACAAACAAACATCAGCAAATCCGCTCGAAGCCACGTACTGCTCGAGCATCGGTGGCGACGACGACTTGCACGTGTAGACACTAACTAGTATTTGGAACGAATAACACGATTTGCGAAACGATACAACGTGTTTTATGGTTTGTGGTATCAAACGCAAGTGTCCATAACCGTTTACGATTCTTTGGGGCAGGTTGCGGACGAGCGCATTGACATGCGACCACTCAAGCAGTCATGACCGCTCGCTGCGAGATGACTTGTAGCCTATCGACTGATGATTACTAGGGAGGCCACCTCGACAACGCCGGTGAGAAAAAACGTTGTTGGTGAGGGCAGGAGGCATGATTAATGCAAGGGTATACTGTATAATAAATAGAGGGTAGGGGACTTATATACCCTTGATGAATGCGAGCAAGAGTAGAAACTTCCTACGTGTGCGCCACTTTGCTAGCAGAAGCCCGGGACACGAGCTTGGACCAAACCGGCGACCTGGTGCGGCCTGTGACATTGCTTTTTGCGGCCGAAGCGCCAACGCTTGGCAGGCTTCGTCCACCAGCACGATCCAAAATCAATCGACTACATTGCAATGCTCATATATGTAGTAGAAGCCCATGGTAGCAGCCACCACGTGCGACTTCTTACATGGGAATTCGGGAATTCATAAGAAAAAATGCTATCGAACCCCAAGTCGATGGCCTTAAGTCGATGCTGCCGCGGCGGGCTTTGAACCAAGTGGCATTTCCAGGCGCGTTCGAGTCGTCTCTCATTTCCGAGCTTGGCACATGTTTGGCAAAAAGTAGTTTTACTTGATTATTGTATGGCGACCGACCGCCAGACGTTGTGGCAAGGTTATCGTGTCACTGGCTCGTGCGTCTGAGCCACGCACTGGAGCCCAGCAACGCGACGAACTCAGTGGAACAAGAGACGACCAATGCCACTCGAGTGGCAGCGCGGTGTGGGATTTTGCATCATCATCGTCGGCGCTGTGTGGGAGAATACTGCTAAAAAGTGGATCGGCGGGGCGTTCTCATTCGCACGGTTGGGGATCGATAACGCAGACGTGTCCAAATCAGATGTTGACGCACCAGTGCCAGATTAGTAGCTAGATCGATTGTGGTGCGTCCCACATTTGACCGCCTGGTTCCCACCGAGTTTGAATCTCCACCCACCATGCAACATTTGGAGCCTTATGATCTGACATCAGACGGTCTTGCACCACATCCAGAAGCGTAGGTTATTCTTGACCACTTCTCTTGACAAGTGTTCTTCCAGATTAGTAGTAAGTATCAGGAAATGGACTGGTCGTCCCACACTACTCGCTGCATCTTTCTGCTGCGCGGGAGACCGTCACTTGGGCCACACTGCCAGATACTGGAAATGTGAAATGTCCACGCAGATAGCATGGTTCATTTACAGATTTCCTCGATGCTGCGTCTACTCGTCCTTGGCGCATTCGCTCTATGCAGCAACATCAACGCGGCAGCCGTCACGTTCTTCGAGCACCCGGCGTACCGAGGCCAGTCGCTCACTGTTGCCGCTGCCGACGACGCCACAACCGCGCTCCAACGCTGGTCCAAGCCAATCCAGTCGATCACGCTCGATGCCGACACGGAGCTCGTGACGTACGATCGCCCAGAGCGACAAGGCCAGGCCGCGATCTGGCGCTACTCGACCACACGCCTCGGCAGCTGGACAGAGCGCGTCGCGTCGTTTGAACTCCGACAAGCAAACACGGAAGCGACAGTACGCGATGTCAACTGGAAGCACCTCCGCGTTGCCACTGGCTACGTACAAGTGCGGGCGACCGACACGATCGAGTGCCGGTCGTTTGACGGTGTCAACTGCAACGTCAATCTGGCAAACACAACCAGCGACAACCGTGGATCGGTGCACCCGGCTCGGTGCGGCGCCGAGCACGCCATGTACTGGGGCGTCTCTGGCTTTGACGACGCTACGTCTTGGTGCTCGATCGCCAAAGCCGCATTGGCAGCGCCGACAACATCGTGGTCGTGCGTACCAGAGCAGTCGGATTGGCTCATCGTTTCCTCGTCCTCCGACGGCTCACGCTGCGTGGGCCTCAATATATGCGATCGTTTTGGGAGCCTCGCAAGGTGTCAGGACGTCGCGTCGACGTTGCTTGGTACGGACATCGTCACCAGCTCTCGTTCGACAGAAAAGCCAGCGACCGAGACGATCCAGGCGTCGGCTTCGTCAACGACGTCAGCGGCCAAATCGGGCTGTACGTGCTTGCTTCTTTTGTGTGGTGTTGCTCAGAAGTGCTATGTAGGGATCTGGGGCCTTGGTGCGATGATTGTGGTGCTAGTCGCCGTCGGAATTGTGGTTGCGATTCATCTCAAGAAGGAAAAGTCGTCGGTCGATCGACTCGAAGCGACTTACTCGTCGAGCATCGGAGACGAAGACGACGTGCCCGGTCTAGTTTAAACGACATTTTGTTGACAGAAAACGCCTATCTACTCACTCTAAACACTAGTTCTAAACCTTGCTTGGCATAAAACAGGCGCAAGCCTCTTTTGCTGGCCACCCGTCGCTACTAGGGCCAGGGTCAACACAAACCAATCTAATTGCTTTATAACAAAGCCTAGTACCTAAGAACGTACTGACAAAGTGTATTGAGAAAAAAGTACTCGCTTCGATTGGTTGGGCTGTGGTCTATCGTCAATGATGAGAAATACGTCACGTCTAGAGGTCGCTCTTGGGACGCTCGTCGGTCTTCTTGGCCGCGCTGCCAAACTTCTTCCACTGCTTGACGACGACCGGCGTGACGAAGAACGTGAGCGGCCACCGGATCGGCGCGAGCATCTTGTAGAGTGCGTAGGTCACGACCGCGTTGCTGGCCGTGTGCACGCCATCGGACGACGTGGTCGCGTTCGCCGCGGCGACGCTGTTGCGCCAGCTGTCGAGGAAGGCGCCGACGTCGAGGCCCTTCGTGACGCTCACGTACAGCAGCGAGTACGAGAGGAGCGAGAGCGTCGTGTGCGTCACGAGCCCGACCGTGCCATACTCCTTGAGGAAGGCCTTGCCCTTCGCCGTCCAGCTCGTCGGTGGCGGCGCCTCGCGCTGCGTGCTCAGGCTAGCGGCCGTCGTCGTCGGGAGCATGGTCGTCGTCGGGCGGAGGCGGCGGAGGAATCGGCCAGTGTGGGCGAGCATCCCGACGGCCAGTTCTGAGGTCAGCCACACGACCCACGCATTCATTGGGCGCCGGCACAGCTTTTCAGCCAATCACATATCGCCATGCCTCGATGCCGCACGCCTGCCACGTACCCGCCAGCGCGCGACCACCGACCCCATGCGCTGCTGCTACATCAATGCAGACTCTCTAACGACGCGTGCTCAGTGCATGAAGTCGCTGGTGCAGGAGCGGGTCAGTGACGTGGCATCGGCCTGGCAAGGCTATGGGAGAGTGATGGTCCGACACTTGTGATCGACGCTTGCACCGGAGACGACAGGTCGAGAAGATATCGCGCTTGCTTGAAGGTTGACGCTCAGAGGCGTCTTCACCATATCGTGCTAGTGTATATACCTTCGATACGTCTCGCCTTTTACCGGTATAGCTCTTTGGCCGTCCCTTCTACGGCTTCTCGCCGCCGCACGGTACCGGTACCGGTAGGTAGCCACTGCGCATGAGCCGTGTTGATGGCTTATCACTGTAATTCCAAAGGCGGCGACTCGTACACGCACGCTGCTGCCGCGTACGCGCCTTGTCGGCGAGAATGGCGGGGCCTCAAGTGCCTCAAGCGCCATAAAATGCAGTCCAACGCCCGCCCTTTTCTCGAAGCTTTGGGGTTGTTCGCGTGCAACACGAGGCCTGACAAAGGCGTCGGCAACGGTGTCGAACCCGCGACAACGGTTTGGCAACTTCAAGCCTCAAGGTTTAACATTCGTGCGCGCTCATAGGCCAGTGAAACGCTTCCAACGGCCACAGTTTGCCTTTCTGCGACACGGCTGCCATTCTGCCTTTCGCTCTGCCGCGTCCTGACGCCCTCCCGCCGCCTTCGTGTCGCGCTTCCTCTTTGCGATCGACAAAGCCCCCTAAGCCGGCCGGGCTGTCCGGATAACCTCGTCCTCTCCCACGCCTTTGCATCTGTGACACGCCAAGTATGACAGCGTCAAGAACCACATCACCACGCGCCGCCGGCATGGACCCGCCGCGCCGCAACACCGACACGGGCGACCCGCCGTCCGTCCAAGTCCTCTGCAACCATTCGCTCGTGCGCCGCCTGGCCGAGTTCCAGCCCGGCGTCGCGTACGCAATCACGGCGTACTGCCGCCAACTCAAGACGGACCGCCCGACGCTCGCGCTCGCGCTCAAAGACAACAGCCTCGTCGGCGTCGCCGCAGCGCGCGGCGACTTGCGCATGGTCCAGACGGTCCTCGCGCACATGGCCCATCCCGACCGCGCGATCGAGTACGCCATGTTCTGCGCGATCCTATCCGGCCAGCTCCACGTGCTCGAGCACCTCTACCGCGTCTGGCTCGAGAGCGACAGCAGCAACAACAACGCCGTGCCGCCGATCTCGACGTATGCGCTCAACGGCGCCGCCAAGCACGGCCATCTTGCGATCCTGCGCTACTTGCACGCGCTGGACGGCGTCGTCGGCTGGACGACCGACTGCATGAACAGCGCCGCGGCCTCGGGCCACCTCGACATCGTGCGCTTCTTGCACGAACATCGCAATGAAGGCTGCACCGTCTACGCGATGAACCAAGCCGCCGAGCATGGCCATCTGCACGTCGTGCGCTTCCTCCACGAGCATCGTACGGAAGGGTGCACGAGCTTTGCGATGGACCAAGCGGCCAAGAACGGCCATCTCGGCGTTGTCCGCTTCCTCCACGAACACCGCAACGAAGGCTGCACGACGTACGCCATGACGAGCGCGGCCTTTTCGGGCCATTTAGAGATTGTTCGGTTCCTCCATGAAGTGCGCCACGAGGGCTGTACAAAGGAAGCGATGGACGGCGCCGCGCTGTACGGGCACCTCGACGTCGTCCGCTTCTTGCACGAGTACCGCAACGAAGGCTGCACGGCGCGCGCGATCAACTGGGCAGCCGCGCACGGCAGCCTCGACGTCGTCCGCTACTTGCATTTGCACCGGTCGGAAGGCTGCGTGCACCACGCAAGCGCGCTCGCGGCGCAGTTTGGCCACGCGACGATCGTGAGCTGGTGCCGCACGCTGCGGTAGACCCTTCTTCTCTTATTTCTCGATATGGTTTGCATGACTAAAGTGTACACCAACTAACGTACACAAATATATATTCCCAATGCCTTGCACGTGAATTCGCACACATGAGACAGAGAACCCGACGCTGCGGCTGCCACGTCATAAGGTATCAAGTTTGACAATGTATGTATTTTGAGAGGACAAAAGATCGCCACGCGCGACCAGGTTGAAGAAGGTCCATCATGCGTTCTGAGAGAATCACCAGTGCCACAATCGGCTGCGACGAGGCCACGGTCGCACTGGCTTGACGACGTACTATCTAAGGCAATCGGTGGCCCTTCAACTCTTTTCTTATTGCGCTGAGCGGCGGTGCTGATGGGGTTGACGAGGCTGTCAGTTCACACATGTGATTCTCGTCGGCAGGTTCGTAGCTCGAGTAGCGACGAGTCACCGGTTTTGTGTCGACGACAACCGAGCGAATCAACTACTAGTATTGGTTACAGTGGTGAACTACTACAGTGTGACTAGACGATCGAGGACTTGGCTAGCTGTTGGCCGACCTGCGGAGTCCACCAACGTGCACTCATTGACGAGATCTGCGTACCCTGGCGGATATGAGCTGCAGGTTTCGCCACGAAGATGCCATAGGGTCGCCCAGAGCTTACCAAGCGAGTAGACATTGGACGCGAACGTTGTTGGTGCCCCGGCGGCCACTTCGGGCGCCATGTACAGTGCAGCGCCCGTGGTGTCGACGCCGCAGCTTTTCACCTTGACGCGTCCGTTGCCGTCGACGGCGATGGCATTTGGGACCAAATGTGCCACGACCGCCTTCCGTGCATGCAGTGCCGCCAGCGCTTCAGTTATCGCGCGCACCAGCGCCATGACGTGGCAGCTCGTGCGTTGCAGAAACGGTCGCAGCCTCGTCGTCGCCTCGACAACGACCATCGGCGTCGGGAGCTCGAGAACGAGGCCGAGCAAGTGCACCGTGTGCTCCGAGTTGTGGCGGTAGGCGTCGAGGACAAGCTGTTGGGCGCTGTGTCCGCGCGGCGCGGGCTCAAGCACGACCGAGGCACCCAGGTACAAGTACGCGATCGGGTGTCCCACCGGGCTGCCAACGATCTGGAGGAGCTGCAACGGAATGATCGGCAACGGCGCCACGGTCCACACCAGCGGCTGTAAGACACGTGCGGCGGCGCCGGCCGTCGGCCGCTCCCGAGGATCCCGCTGCATACACTGACGCGCAAGCGCAAGAAGGCCCGGTGGGCCGTCGGCGAACGGCTCGAGAAGGGTCGTGAGAAGGACGCCAAACGAGTACATGTCGGCGGCTGCCGTGTAGTCGTCGGTGTCGAACACCTCGGGGGCCATGTACTCGTAGGTACCGGTGCGAGTTGTCATGGTGCGTCCGGTGACCTTGCAGCCGACGCCAAAGTCGGCCACCTTGACATGCCCGTGTGCATCGAACAGGATGTTGGCCGGCTTGATGTCCCGGTGGATGATGTTGCGCTCGTGGAACGAGGCCAAAGCGCCGGCAATCTCCAGTGCGATCGTTATGACCTCGCCGAGAGTGAGGGTGCCTCCGTAGAGGCGCTCCTGCAAACTGCCGCCCGCCATAAACTCCATGACAATACATCGCGTGACGAGCTTTGGGTGGGACGGAACCGGAAGGACCGACGTGCCGACGAGCTCGACCGTGTGTATTGACGTCCCAAGCTCGGCGAGGAGCCACACTTCATGCTCAAAGATCTCTTTTGTCGTGGCCGGCGAGAGGACTTTGACCGCCACGTCGCGGCCATCAAGAAGACTGCGGTAGACGGCGCCATTGGAGCCCGAACCAAGAAGGTGCGTCATCGGCCCTAGCTCGTGAGGTGCCAGGACGCGGACGGTCTGGAGCTTCTTAACCTTCTCAGTCGACTCACCTAGGCACGCCACTACGTAGTCGATCGACGGTCGCTTGGTCGCGTCCGAGTTCATGCACTTGGCAACGAGAAGCGAGAGCCATACGGGACATTGACGCGCCAGCAACGCTCGTCGATTGCCCAGCTGAACAAACCGGATGAGATCGGCGGGGGCCTTGACCTCGAGCGACATGCCGCTCACGTACAGATGGGCCACGAGCGCCCCGAGTGCATAGACATCGGCGGCTACCGTCGCATGGGTACTGCACTCGGGGTCCGAGTACGCAGTGCGCGGCCGGGCGCCAACGTCGATCAACTTGACCATAATACGATCGTCCGCCGCAGCTGCAACGAGGATGTTGGCGGGGTTCATGGCGCCATGAACGATGCCTCGGACGTGAAGTGACGCGACGGCTTCTGCGAGCGCCAGCGATAGCGATAGCCGGGCGCGTCGTGGTAGCGGCGACGTCTGATTCTGGTCCAGGACTTCTTGTAGACTAACGAACGCTAGTGCGTCGCGGGCTGGCGGCGGCGGCTTGAAGCCAAGAAACTCGCTCAATGAAAACGCGGCCGTCGGCGCAGATACCGCAAAGAGACGTCCTGGACAGCCGTGATTGATGCGCTCGGTGACGATGCCCCACTGACCGTCGGCGTTCTCGGTGATGCCGTACACATGGAGCGTCTCGGGCGACGACCCTAGCCCCAGCCGGTGCATGGCAGTCGCTGCGGCATGGACGCCAACCGCATTGCTGGCGTCAGGTGTCAAGACCGACACCTTCTTGCCTCGCCAGAGAAAGGGCCGGAAGCGACCAACAGGGCTGGCAAAACCGACGTCGTCCGTATCGGCGCAGAGTTCGGGCGAGTGAATCACGTCTGGCAGCGGCGACGCGCAGCCAGTGGCAGCCATGCGGTCAAAGCTACAGTGAGGTCGGCAGCAGAGAATCGGTAGCGAGATACTTAATATCAACTTGCCAACTTGATACTCCTCGTCGAGTCCTACGCTTGGGCGCCGCAAGGAGTCGCTCAGCCCTGTGCCATGCCTTCCACTAGAGATAGCCCAAACAACCGTAGACGTAGATTCTGTCGCATCATCCTGTCTGCCCAGTTTAGTTGGCTTGCTGCACGTAGCGTTCAAAGACGGGGCGCGCCGCCTTGATGTTGAGCTGGGTAGTCGCCGCTTGGATCGAGCCGTCGCTCATGATGACCATGATGTACGTGTTGGTCGTGAAGAAGTCCATGTACGCCGTAAAGTTCGAGTTGCGCACCTCCATGCCCTGGAACTGCGCCTGCGTCTTGGAGCAGCTGAGCTTGAACTGCTTGATGATGTTGGAGATCTTCTCGAAGCGGTGCATGTCCCGATGGGTGGTGTGCGTCGCGTTGGCAATCACGAGGAACGTCGCTCGCTCAAAGAGCACGACCTCGTCGGCGTTGCAGATGGAGCAAAACACATTTAGATGGTGCTCGAGGTCCTGCATGTTGGGGATGAGCGAGTAGACGATCGACGACCACGCGCGGTACAACGTCTCGTCCCAGATCGACGTGCCAAAACAGACGGTTGGGATTTGCTACAAGCAGCATGATGCAGGCGAAGAGGACGGAAGTACGACGTACGCCGGTCCGCGACAAGATCATGTCCTTGCGCTGCTCAAAGACGGCGTCGCGCTGAGCCTCGGGCACGAGGTCCATCTTGTGGATGAGCACAAACACCTTGGCCGACTCGGAGTTTTGCTCGATCGCTTCGAGGCAGCCGTCAAAGTGGTTCATGTCTTTTTCGAGCTCGCGCGACTCGATGTCGAAGACGTAGATAAGCAGCTCGACGCTGCGGAAGATGTGGTCGCGCTGGCTCTCAAAGTAGTTTTCGTAGAACGCGTCTTGGCTAGAAGAGCGTGCATGAATAGAGGCAAGGCAACGCGCAGGCGTACCCGCCGCAGTCCCAGAGGTTGAGCACGAGGTTGCCGAGGAAGCGGACGTGCGAGTGCTCGACGTCGACTACGTAGGATGCGTGAGCGGCAAGGCGAGAAGCGAAAGCACCGACGGGTGGGGCCAAGGCGCATCGTGTCACGGGCTAGACACCATCATGCGCAGTCAGACATGGCAAGCGGGCAGGCAGACGCACCGAGGTAGTTGGCGAAGATGATCGAGCGCATCGAGGTCTTGCCCGAGCCGGACTTGCCCATCAAGAGGACCTACGGCAGGCGGGCCATGAGCTGGCGGCCAGCGCGACCGACGGACCTTCTTCTTCATGCTGCGGACGTCGGCGCTGCAAAACTCGCTTTGAACGGACTTAGGGAATCTTCCGGTTAATTGCGAATCCGGATAGGTATCCGGACCCCGGCCCGCTGGTCCGTGCACACGCCCGTAATTCGCTAACTATGCACAATATTGTCATTAAAATGCGGTCGCATTCAGCAAAGGACCGTCGGCCCTTGCTGTGCCAAGCGCGAGCGAGCCAGCGTCCGCCATGCAGCAGGTGTCGCCGACTCCAAGCCCAGCGATCACCACACCACTGAGGCGACTGGGACGGCTCGCCTGTTGTTACGAGTCGTACTGCCCAAGGAATAAGAGTCGAGGGCTCCTAGAACCCGAGCTGCATGCGCCATCTTGGGTGCAAAGGTAGTGCGTCCCTGCCAGGGATACATGCACCTTCCCTGTCCCTTGGGCTACTAGTACAAGCAAGCGTCGTCGCTTGCTCGAGTGGCACCGAGCGCCTCGTTTCTGCACCCTGCACCCTGCCATCACCTCGTCCTTTACGCAGCCGACGGCCTGCCGTCGCTAGCGGTATCAGCAAGCCTCCTCCTAACGTTAGTGTCCTGTCAAGGCTTTGCGCAGATGGTCCTTGCCACTCAAATCACGATGCACCCGAGTACCCAAGCCGCATGCGCGCTAGCTCTAGACGCACCGTCAAGCTACTATACTGTGAAAGGTGTAGATACACACCGTAGAAGACAATCTGTGCAAAGTTCTGGTGCCAAGGTGCAGGTTGAGGTTGAAGCCGGACTTAACGGCTGGTTAAAAATACCGGCTGCGTATCCGGATGACCCCGCACCACACGCAAACCGGCAACGACGACGACGACGCTCGCGACCAGAAGCATGGCAGGCATGGCGGCGACGTCGTGGATCTTCCTCCTCTTCTGCGTCATCAACATGCTCAACTACGTCGACCGCGGGATCATCCCGGGCGCGCCGACGCAGTTCCAGTACTTCATCGAGGCCACGCTGCACATCTCGGTGACGCAGGAGGGCTTCTACCTCGGGCTGCTCGCCTCGTCCTTCATTGCGAGCTACGCCGTCTTCATCGTGCTCTTCGGGTACCTCTCGATCTTCATGAAGCCCTTCCGCCTCATCGCGATCGGCCTCTTTGTGTGGTGCATCGCCATGGCCATGTGCGGCCTCGCCAAGACGTACCAGAGCTTCGCGCTCCTCCTCGCCGGGCGTATCCTCAGCGGCATTGGTGAGTCGTCCTTCCAGTGCATTGCGCCGCCGTTCATCGACGACCACGCGCCGCCCTCGACGCGGACGCTGTGGATGGGCGTCTTCTTCACGCTCACGTCGGTACGCGATAGCCGCATAATCGCTCTCACTCAATCGCATACATGGCTAGGCGGGCACCGCGCTCGGGTACGCCTACGGCGCGGTCATGTCCAACTCGTCGTGGGGCTGGGGCTGGGCGTACTACCTCGAAGCGCTCGCGATGCTGCCGCTCGCTTACATTTGCCTCGTGGGCATTCCGCCGGCGTACGACCAGCCCGCGAACGCGACGGCCGAGCACCACCTCAAGCTCGACGAAGAGCAAGGCAAGACGCTACTGCAAAAGGAGGCCGAGTCGCCGCGGCTGTCGTTCTGGCAAGAATCGTACGAAGTCATGGTCCACCCGGTGTTCCTCCTGAGCGTACTCGGGTCGGCAGCCTTCACCTTTTCGATCTCGGGCCTCGGCGTCTTTGGCCCGCTCTTCCTCATCGGGCTCGGTGTGTTTGAGCACGAGACCGAAGCCTCGATGGTCTTTGGCGCCCTAGTCGGTACGTCCTTACTCTTTCTAAAGTGCAATCTCAGACAGGCGGTATCCTTGTGGGTAGTGGTGAGCGCGGTCGTCGGCACGCCGCTCGGTGGGTACCTTCTCGACCTCTCGTCGCATCAAGTGCACGCGACCGTGCGCCAGTACTATGCGCTGCGGCAGATGTTCCTCCTCATGGCCATCGGGACCGGCCTCGCGATCCTTGCGTGGTACGGACTCCCGTCCAAGATGTGGTTCCTCTCGCTCGTGGGCCTCGCCCTCATCTTTCTGTTTGCGACGCCGTCCTGTACCGCCATTGCCGTCCTCCTCTGCGTCGAGCCGTCGCGACGACCGCTGGCGGTCGCTGTCAATACGCTCCTTATCCACGCGCTCGGCGATGTACCGTCGCCGATCATTCTCGGCTGGCTCAAGGACAAGTACGCGCCCAACTGCGGCAGCATCGAGGTCGACGGCGCCATTGTGCTCAACCCGCGCTGCAGGTACCTCTCTCGCCGAGCGATAAGTTCTTAGCATTTGAATGCCTAGCGATGACGCGGAAGGGCTCTTGCTCACGTTTCTCTTTCCGCTGCTCTGGATGCTCTGGACGGTCCTTGCGTGGGGCATTGCGGTCGTCGTCGTTCGCTGCCGCCTCGTGCGCGAAGGCCACTCGTTTTAGCGAGGAACTAGACAAGTCAGCAATAGTAGTTCTATAAACTAAACTATCGTCGTGCGTGCTATCTCACGTGTGCCTTCTGCCGCGTTGCATCGCAGGAGACGGGCTTGGCCAGCTATCGCGGTCGCCTTTGTCGAAGGACGCGATCGCGGCGTCCCTCGTGCGGCCTGCACCAACCCTAACCCTACAAGGAACGACAGTATTACATAGCAAATAATACATAGTTGGCGCCATTATACTAGCTACTGCATATTGTCGCTCAGGAGCTGGACAACGTCGGCGGCCGTCGGACGACGAGTCGGGTCTTGGGCCATGCACAGAAGCGATAGGTCCCGGAACCAGGCGGGGCACGACGGACTCAGCGTCGGTCGGAGCAAGCCGGCCGAGACCTGCGCGACCTTCTTTGTCAGCGCACTGTGGTTGTCAGCATACGGCTCTTGGAGCGTCTCGAGCTGCGTGAAGAGGACGCCAAGGGCAAAGACGTCGGCAGGAAACGACGGCGGCTGCCCCAAGAGCACTTCGGGCGCTAGGTAGGCCATCGTCGACGCGCCGCTCACCGTCACGTCGTCGTCGTCGCGGTCGTAGCCAAAGTCACTGAGCTTGACGACGCCCTTGGCATCAAAGAGGACGTTGGTCGGCACGAGGCTGCCGTGGACTTGGTCGTTCGCGTGCAAGAACGCCAGCCCTTTAGCGAGCGCCACCGCGACATACAGGACGTTGCGCAGGTCCTGGGCCGGCCACGCCTGCCGCGCTTTCTGTGCGAGGAACTGCCGCAGGTTGCCATTCAGCATGCACTCCATCACGAGCGTCGAGCCGGCGAGGCCGAGAAGCTCAACCGTGTGCTCGGACCCAAGGCGTGCCATGCGGTTGGCCGCCGCTTCGACCCTCGATGGGTGCAGCGTCAGGAACGTCTTGATCGCGACCATACGGTCGCCGTAAATCCCGCGGGCGACGGAGCTGAACGCGTTGCCACCGACAACACCGACGGGCGCCACCTCGGACGGCGGGATCTGGGGCAGTGTCACTGATGGCAGCACCAGGCGGCGGGACGTTGGCATCTGGTCGGTGAGGATCTCGACAATCTCGGCCGCCGTCGGGCGGTTGTTTGGGTCGGTGGCTACGCAGCTGGCCACGAGGCGCTTGTACCAAGCTGGTGCTGTCGGGCGCAGCGCGGGCCGGTACCCGTTGAGGACTCTGCCTTGTAGGACGAACGGACTGCACTTTTCGCCGGCGTACGGCGCTTTGAGCGTATCGAGCTCGGTGAGGAGGATGCCAAACGAGTAGATGTCGGCTTGCACCGTGTAGTTGCCGCTGCTGATGACTTCGGGGGCCATCCACGGCGTCGTGCCGATGCCGTTGGTCATCGACTCGACGTCATATTGCCGCGAGATACCGAAGTCGCCGAGCTTGACCGACACCTTGTCGTCGCTCAGGAGCACGTTGGCGGGCTTGAGGTCGCGGTGGATGATGCTTTGGTTGTGGAGGTACACCAAGCCTTTGGCGACGCTCAGCGCAATGAAGAGTAGCGAGGTGACGTCGTGGTCGGTGTCGTCAGTGGCGCCAAGCAGCTTGAGATGTTCGTGCAGGTTGCCGCCGCTCATGTACTCCATCACGATCTGCGGCTGGTCGTGCTCGTTGTGCGAGATGCCGAGGAGCTGCACCGTGTAGAACGAGCTGAGGCGGTACATGACGCCGACTTCCTTTGCAAACGACTCGTGGTCGTCGCCGTTGACGTTGCCGCTCGTGACGTGGAACGTCTTGACAGCGACAGGACGCTTCTTGTAGATGCACAGCGCAACCGAGCCGTACGCGCCGCGACCGAGCGCCGACCGCATCCGGAGATTAGCGGGGTCGATGCGAGGAATTGTCTCGGGCAGGCTTGCCGTGCGCTGGAGGAACGACGCGCTGAGCGACGAGCTCGATGACAGCAGCGCCGTCTTCTTCTTGGCCGACCCGCTGCTGCCGCTGGACGACGCGGTCGAAACGACGCTGTCGCGCCGCCGCTCGGGTCGCCGCTCAAGGCTGGCCGTAGACCTGCGCTCGGAGCTTGCAGTCGCCCGGCGCTCATCGGAGGCCCGACGCTCGACGCTCGCGGTTGATCGGCGTTCGGCGCTGTCGATGGACCGCTGGCTAGAGCCGTCGCGACGGCGCCGCGCCACGACCTCGAGCACGATGTAGATGTAGCCCGTGATCTTGTCGTGGAGCGAGAGCTTGAACCACTGCTGGAAGCAGGACGGGCTCGTGGGCACGGGAACCTCGCACGTCCCGATCGCAGCGCCCGGCCCGTCGTGCGTATCGAGATCGTAGACGTCGACCTGGAGGTACGGGCAGGCGGCCACGTTGATTTTGGCGAAGCGGTGGCGGAACTTCCAGCGCGGCGCCTCCCGCCCAGCCGGGTCGACGTCGGTCTGGGCGCTGTCGTGGGCGTAGCGCACGAGCGCGTACGGGCGCTTGACGTTCCCAAAGAACTTGGAGCTCCGGAGGTCGTGCGCCTGCGGAACCTTGACGACGAGGTCCATTTCTTGCAAATCGTCAAGTGCAAAGTCGGGAGCTTCGATTTGCAGCCGTTCATTCCCTTAAACAAGTACAGTCGGGGGCCACGACTCAACGGCTCTCTGGTACCTCGACGCGCGCGCCATGCACGCCATGGTGAACACTGATGCCAGTACGCTTACTAGTGCGCTAGGACAGCGTGCGCTGGTGTGACGGTCGCGATGCGCTTGAGAGCCACATGCCATAGGCAAACCATGCTCGAGCCAAATAATGCTTGGCAGCATTCCAACCTGTACTTGGATAAGCGAATGGGTGGTTGTCGTATCCGGACGCTTCAACCCCGTGCGGCCGCCATCCTTCGAGTATCACGTCCGTCGGCCAACTCTCTTCTCGAAAAGCCCTGGGGCAATGCGAGGCATCTCAGCTGGAGACATGGTCGAGTGATGGTGCTGACGTTGCGCGCTTCCGCTGGGTTCGGTTCTGGCCGGCCTTTCTTTTGTCGCAGAATCCAGTTGGTAGACTATGACGTCGTAACGAATGCGATAATTATATAATAGGCTGTACAATATTGTCATGCACTTGTAGTCGTGCAAAATAGCCTACGAGAGCATAGGAAGCTTAGGCGAGGTTTGCAAGTCGAGAAGGCGAAAGGCACCGCTGATTGGATAAAAATGAGCCAATGCTTGCTTGCGATTGGCTGAATATACCGGTCGGGGCCAGCACAGGATTGGCTTGAAGCCAATATGACGTGGCAGCGCTGCGTAGCGAATGGACTGCGTTTCGATGCAGATGGCCGGCACACTGCTGTCAAGGGTCCCCACCACGACTAGAGGGACGTATCACAGTCATACAGTACCATATACTAAAGAGACACGCAGGACGACTTGAGCAATGGGGTCCCGTTGGTTGGTGCATCGAGCCTGTACCTTTCTTCTGCGTGCGCACGGCCTGTGCTGGGCATTTGCCATACAAAGGTAATGTGAGACGAAAAGGGTGTACTAGTAGTTGGGATTACGTGGCCGTGGCATAGCGCTCGGTCGGTGTGGAGTCGGGTCGGGTCACTTTAAGCGGCGGCTCCTTGCGGCGGTTGTTGCCCTTCCACAAAAAGCCCATCTGATTGAGCTGTGTGATTTTCTCGGGCGTGAGGGCGTCGACGCCGTTGCGAATGTTGTTGACCCAGACGCCGAGGAGTGCGCCGCGGGTCTCGCGCGGCCAGTCGTCGGGCGCGACAAAGACCTGGGGCACATTGACGTTGCCAAACCGACGCGCGTACTCTTGCAGCGCGAGCAAGTTGGTTTCCCACATGGCGTGGAACATATCCCAGACGAAGCCGAGCGCGTCGAGCTTGGCGCGCGTCTCGTCCGAGCACTTGATGCGGCCCGTGCGGATGTTGCTCACGTGAAACCCGAGATGGAGGCCCCACGTGTCCTTGGGCCACGCCGGGTTAAGGTCGGGCACGACAAATAAGTGCGGCACGCGCAGATCCCCATGCAGCGTGCGGTACGCCTCGAGTGCGAGAAGGCGCACCGTCCACTTGTGCGACCGCGTGCACCATACAAACTGCAGTGCGTCAAAGGCCTCGACGTACGCGGCCGGCAAGAGTTTGCGCCGGTGCAGCTGCCGGAGGTAGTTGCCGTTCAGCGACTGGCCGCGCAAATGCATTGGCCACGGCGCTTCGTGCGGCACATTGACGGTAGTCGAGAGGTACGTGAAGTCCGAGCGGTGGGCCTGAAGCGACCGCGTCACCTGCGTGACCGTCAGCATGTTCTTCAAGAACATCTCGTTTGTCGAGCTGCTCTGGCTCGTCGCGAGCTTGCGGGCGACGCCCTTGGCGGACGCCGTCGGCGCCAACCGCCAGAGGAGGCTCATGCTGAAGAAAGTGCAACTTCGGTTGGCTTCGAAAACGTGGTCTTGATTGGCCCGAACTCCATGTGCGAAACGCCAACGATTGGCTGAAATGCGCAGGACATTTGTTCAGTTAGTCGACAATAGTCGTTTAGTCGGCGCGCTTCAGTCGACATGTCGCAGGCTTATTTCAGTCATTTAGTCGTTTAGTCGTTTAGTGTGGCGCATGCAAGATCGCGCTCCTTGCAGTTGGGGCGGCCTCTTTTTTAATGCAATTCCATACAAACAATAAGCTATAATAAAAAAAAGCATGCAATAAGGGCGACGCCTTGCATACCAGGTGGTGTGCAAACAACAACTGACGAGCGTCGAGTAGCCGGCAACGACGATGATGATGTGGCGAGCTCTGCGCACGCCAGGCGCCCGCGCGATGAGCTCGGCGGCGCCATGGGACCTCTGGCGACAGGCCATTGCGACGTCGGGCGAGTCGGCCTTCCTGCGCTCGTTCGCGCTGCCCCGCGACCGCGGCGCGCTTGCGCAGCTCATGCGCCAGGTGGCCACGAACCAGGAGCGCCATGGCGGTACGTCGCCGCCGCTGCGCTCGCTAGCTCCTGCCTTCCATAGACTTTGTGCCCCGCGTCGTCGTCCAGAGCATCTGCAAAGCGTACAAGTCGCTCGACTTTGACGGAAAGCGCGACTTTCAGCTGGCGCTGGCACGGGACCTGCACCTCGACACGGCCGCGGTAGCCGCCCTCTTGACCTATCTACCGAGTCGCTAAGGGCAATGGATTAGCTCCAGCAGCAGCTGCAAGCGACCATGACCAACTTGAAGACGGTCTCCACCGACGACGGCGCGGTCGACTGGACGCACGAACAGCTCGAAAAGTACCTGCGCTCGACGCGCGTCCTGCGCGAGACGCTCACGCCACTCCACGAGGTGCGTCGGTTCGAATGTAATTTGTATCAACTTGACACGTAGCTGCTTTTTCACCAAATTTTGAGCCAGCTACCGAATGGCATGCTCTTTCTTGTGCAGCTCCGCGCCGACGTGCGCACGACGCTCGCCAAGACGCACACGACGTCGGCGAAAAACGACCTTGTCGCCCTCCGCGCGCTCGACAGCCAGCTGCAAGCGTTCCTCGCTGAGTGGTTTGCGGTCGGGTTTCTCTCGCTCGAGCGCGTGACGTACGAGCACTCGCCCGGCGCGCTCCTCGAAAAAATCATTCGCTACGAAGCGGTTCACCCCGTCGGCACGATCATCGAGCTCAAGCGCCGCCTCGGGCGCGGCCGGCGTTGCTACGCCTTTTTCCACCCGAGGTACTCGTTTATTTTTTCGACCAACTAATGGTTGTCGCAACTAGTGTGCCGGACGAACCCTTGGTGTTTGTGCATGTGGCGCTCGTGCCCGAGATGGCGACGGGCATGGGCTACATTAAGGACGCGACCGAAGGCCTCGAGCACGAGCATGACGCGCACGCCGCCATCTTTTACTCGATCTCGTCGACGCAGCCCGGTCTCCAGGTCGATACGTTGATATTTTTGTTAGCTGAAAAAGGGACTAAATTATAGATTTAGGGCGTCGACTTGGGCAACTACCTCATCAAGCAGGTCGCCAAGCGCTTGCAAGAAGAACTCCCGAACGTCTCGCTCTACTCGACGCTGAGTCCGATCCCGGGTTTTGTCAAGTGGCTTGAAATTACGGTATTTGTTGGTGCGTACTGATGGTAGAAACTCAGTACTGACGTAGGGTGCGAGCGCGGTTCTCCCGGCAGAGGCGAGTGCGTTGGCTGCCCACGGCTTTGCGTCGGTCTTGGCTGCTCTTTCGGTGCCGCAGTGGCACGAAGACGCGGCGCTCACGACGCTCCTTCGCCCAATTTTGCTGCGTCTTGGCGTCCACTACCTCTACCTCGAGAAGAAACGCGGGAAGGCGCTTTGCCCCGTCGCCAACTTTCACTTGCGGAACGGTGCCATCTTGGAGCGGCTCAACTGGCTCGGCGATCCATCGCCCAAGGTAGTATTTATTGCTTGATTCTTTTTAATTTGATTTAAATCGATATGCGGCGCTAGGGACTGGCGCAGAGCGCGGGCCTCATGGTCAACTACAAATACGATCTGGACCACGTTGAAGCCAACAACGAAGCGTACTTGTTGCACAACACGATCGCCATCGGGGCCGCGGCGCGCGCGTGCTTGGCGTAGCAACCCTACCCCTCGCGCTTCCCCTAGCCCTAGCTTCATTTGCCGACATAAAAACATACTTTTGTTGCGTGTTAGGCGTGGGGTTGACATTGAATCAAGCTGACGTCGGAGCGGGCAAAGGAAACACCGAGGTGCGTCGGTTGAAGGGACGCATAAAAGGCTGCAACCCCCGCACACAGCGGCGTCGTCGTTGCCAGAATAAGCCGAAGCGACGGCGAGAACCGTGCAGGCACCGCCGACAGTTGCGTACCTCGTACATCGACCGTGTGCACGCGTGGGAGCTGCCACACCGATGGCGGCAAGGTCGTCAAGGGGTTTCGCGATACGTTGAGGAGCTGCAAGGCGGCGAAGTCGTCTTCTCGCACCGCCTCGATGGTCGACGCGCTCGTGTTGACAAAGTGCAAGCCAACGAGCTGCGGAAAGCGTATGTATGTCGGCGGAAACGGCAGCTGCGTGTCGGCCACGTCGAGCGTCACAAGGAGGCTGCGGACGGCATCGCGCGGCCATTGCATCACGGTGCTGCTCTCGACGCGGACGTGCAGCATGCGCAGTAGCGCGACCGGAAACGTCGCGTCGTGCGGCGTCACGTTCCGAAGCGAGATGAACGTGGTCGTTGGCGTCAAGGACGCCCACGTGGTGTCGGTTGTAGTGCAGTTGATCAACGCCACAGCGAGTACCTCGAGTGCTGGAAGGATCGTGTGGTCGCAGTCGAGAATGCGGAGCGCTACGAGGCGTGGCAGCAGTGGCACGGCTTCGCAATTGCGACTGGTGTAGACAAGGCAGCACGGCGCAAGCGTGAAAAGCTGACCACGTGCCATGTCACAACCAGGCGCCGATCGTCGCATCACGACACAGTAGCTGTCCCACGCCACAGCTACAAGCGCGAGAAGCCACTGACTGTGCATCGTCCAGCGACCCCACCGCGACCATGTAGTCTTGGCCGTGTGGAGAGCTGGCATCGTGGCGGCGGTGACAGAAGGGCGTCGGACAGTCCACTGCCGCACCTTGAGCGGCGAGGACACGGCTTTGGACGGTTGCACGAGATGCGGCGAGGACACGGCTTTGGACGGTTGCACGAGATGCGGCAAGAGCCAAAGCACCCACGTGGTGAGGATGGACTGCACAGCAAAGATGCCTGCATGGAGAGACTGGTCATAGGCGGCGGTGAGCGACGGACCCCAGACGGTCAGTGGTGTCGACGGCGTCCATAAGCCAAGAACGAGCAGCGTCCATGTTTGCAACGACCACAGCCATGCAGCACGACCGACAGTTTTCAACTGCACGGTGCAAGCCGACACCACGCACCAAAGCCCAAGGACGCCGTAGCTGGCAGTGCGGCTACTGCTAAAGTAGCTCGCATCGTGGAGCTGAACCAACCAGAGAGCAAGTGCGACAGAGCCCATGAGAGCGATGGCAGACGGCTGTGCGGACCACGTCGCTAGCGACGCCTCGCACGCGAGCCATGAACGAGCAAAGCGGAAGCGTTTGGCAATGAGCGACGCCACGACGAGGGCGCTAAGGTCCAATGTCGCTAGGCACATCGCGCTGCCAAGCAGAAGCACGGCCCAGCTGCTGTTGTCCTGAGCGTTTGACGCCAAGACCGCTTGAACGCGAAGCAAGAGCACGCAGAGAACGAGGCTTTGCGAGACGAGATGGCCCCACCAAAGCAGCTGGTAGCTCGTGTGCGAGAGGACGTGGCAGCTCGGTGGCGCAGCTTGTGGCTCACCAAATACGCGCAGCTTGGGTGGAGACGGTAAGCCAAGGTCGGCTACATCGTCGGTCGACGCGAGATAGGCCTCGACGCGCACCACCATCTTCGAAATCTTACAGTTTGGGTGTTTCGCCCGTTGCATCTCGGTCCGTCCCCATCATTTTATTTGCGTGGCACCTTGAGAAGCTCGCTCGGGCGATCTTATGTCTCGTCCTTCATGTAGTGTTTTGTGAATGAAAAAAAGTGGTAGGAGGAGGGTTTTTGATGTGATAAAAGGAGGGAGAATTTGAATGAGAAGAATGTGTTTGAAAATGAAGTTTGTGATTTGAAAAAGTAGTTGGCTTGCGAGAAGGCGACGTTGGATTTCAGTCGTGTTTAATTATGGCTGATTGCGGCATTTACGATTTAAATATGGTATATATGGCATCAACCACCTGTCAAAATATGGTTGCAAGCGGCATATGCCATTTTGAATCGCGTCAGCCAATCACATTCGAGAATGGCCTCCGTGGCGCTCTTGGTCGGGCCGTCGACGCCGACGACGTGCCGCGTCTCGTCCGTGCTGAACAAGGACCGTACGCTGTACGGCGCCCAGGTATTGTGTGTGGACATAGTGTCTATTACACTGTAGACACAATGCGTAGAACATGTTTGACGGCGTCGACGATACCTGCTGGAACTCGGGGCAAGGCCACGGCCAGCAAGTGTGCCTTCTCTTCCACCGGTACCCAGAAGCAATGCCTCGACGGGCCCCTTCTCATAGATAACATTCGCTAGCGCCGTGCATGTGAAGCGCGTGGAGCTCATGTTTCAAGGCGGCTTTGTGGGCGAAGATGCTAAAGTGCTCATAGCAACGCAGGCGACGCCCGAGCTGCACGTCGCAACCGAGTGTCATTTCAACGACAGCAACGAGCTGCAGACATTGGAGCTGAACTGCACAGACGTGACGCAGCTGCGACTGCAGTTTGATCGGAGCTCAGACTTTTATGGCCGTGTCCTTCTCTACCATTGCCGCGTCTTGGGCCACGAAACTCTGTAATATGATGCTATATATGCTGTATTCATCAAACACTGTACGCTTGCAAGCCGCGACAAGGGATCCAAAACCGCAGCCTGTCTATTTTGGTGATCAATGACCGAGCTGGCGACGCCCGACACGAGCGCGATCGTCGTGTTCAACGAGCTGAGCGCCAGCTGCCTCCCCAAGAAGGACCCACCCCCGCGCAAGCACCGGCGCCTTCTATTTATGGTTGCCGGTATGGCGTTTGTCCTTGTCTGCGTTGTCGTTGCAGCAGTGCTGACGCAACAAGCGTCGGCGGCTGCGTCCAACCCAGGAAATCTACCGTCGACGACGAGCAATGTACCGAGCTGCGCAATACGTGGGTGGACTACTGAAGCTTCTATAGAGCGAGGCGACGCCAGACGTCACCAGGACAGCACTGACGTCACCACCTGCCACCTCCGTTTCGGCGACAACGCCACCCGCGTTGACAGAGACCAATGGTACACCTCCCAATGCTTCTCAAGCGCCAGATCTGACGCCGCCCCCGCCAGCGTCGACCATGTCCCCCTCAAGCAGTACAGTAAATGTCATTATGCCTCGTGACGTGAAGATGCGTAGTCATGCCTCTTCGGGCGTACCACGACTCTGGCTTTGCGTGGCGGGATCCCAACAACTGGAGCGGTGACGCGGGCGCGTCGATCGACTTTGCCCTAAGCGCATTTGACGGCACGAAAATCTCCGTCTCGACCTTTGGCAAACCGTATGCGGCGTCGCCCGTGCTTCGCACGATCCGCGGCTGGTCGGGCGAAAAGGTCTTGTACATTGAGTGGACGACGTACGCGCAGTCCAACACCAACATTTGGCTCTTGCCAACATTGCTCACGCACCAATTTGGGGATCCGCGCTGGCCACATTGTGGCGAATATGACATTTTTGAAATGTTCAATGGCGGCAAACCTGCGGGCACGAAAAACTACTTCAACTATGGCTATTTTGGCCAATCGACGACGCACATTGCGTCCCTTGAGTGCTTTGCCCCCGAGTACATTGCGTCCCCGATGGTATCGATATTCCATAGACATTCAAATGCGACGTTTGTGGTTAGGTGTCGTCGAGCGCCGCCCAGTACGAGATCGAATTGGGCGTCTCGACGACCATGGCCGTCATCTTTGGCTCCGACGACCGCGGACAATACCTCCAGCAGATCCAGAACCCGGTGTTGCTGCCTGGACCCAACGCAACCTTCGACATCTCGCTCAGCGACGGTGTCATTGGCGCGCGCATCTACAACGATGCCAACCACTACTGGGGGGTCCCCCCCGTCGGGGGCTGTGCCGCGGGCTTTGATCCCGCGACCGGGTACCCTTTCTTTGGCGAGTTTCGACTCGTGCTCCAAGAACAGTATTTGGGCTACTTTGACGTCACGAACTTTCTCGTACTGCAAAAGCGCACGTAGCTCTTTGTCCCGTAATATGTTATTTCTTTTCGTAAATTGCTCGTTATTTCCTCACCGGCAGAAAGCAGGAGAACTGCAAATCAACGCCGCCACATAGAAAGGACAAACGACCGTCGTATGCGCCGATGAACGTACGACGGGCACGAATTAACCCCTATTTTTAGGCCATTTTCCAATGATTGCGTCGACACGGACGGCGCCCACGACGGACATGCGACCTTCCGGAGGCAGCAAACCCCGCCCCAAGACAGCGCACTGTGCGCTCAAGGCGGTGCTGCCAACGTACACCCGACCAGCGCCCCCCTCGCTACCAACGCCGCTGTGTAAAGGCCAACGCCACACGCCGCAACTCCCAGTCTGCGCGCCGTCGCCCAAGAGCGAGTTCCGTAAACCGATCATAGTCGTCAGTAAGCATGCAATCGAGATGTCGATTCCGCGCCCCAAGAACGGCGAAGACCCCCAGACGCCGGACCGATCCCGGATCCAGCGGCTCGCCAAGCACACACCCGGCCAAACGATCTTCCACGCGGACATTGACTTTGACGGCCTCCGTCCGCTGATCGACATTGCGTATTGGTCGAGCTTTCCTGACGTTCGGCGCGACGCGGCGGCTGCTTTCTGCACGCTGAGCAAAAATGGTGAATTTTCTACGTATTTTTCCAATGATTTTCATGATTTTTGCGTTGGTGTAGCGGCCAACCTGGAAGTGATGGCCCAAGCCGGTGCGCTCGGCGCTGCGCTTTCACTCATTGCCAACACAAAAGCTACGATGGACCTCGCCATCTTGCGCGATGCCACCGACACGCTCGCCGAGCTCGTACAATTAATCACATATTCTTCTCGGTGAATCATCCAACCGTCTCTGTATGTAGGTGCAGCTACCGAGCATGCAGCACAAGCTGCTCTCAGCTCCCACAGGAATCTCGACAGTGTTTTCAATTCTCCGCATCGCCGACGTACGCGTCAAGCGTGCGGCGCTCAAGCTTGTTGCCCATCTGTTGGAAGTACCCGACGCATCGGCCCAGCTCGTGGCCCACGGCGGCTTTCTCACGCTGCTGCATTTTGTGCAAGCGCTCACGTGTCGCAGAGATCGGCAGCTCAAGCGCACGGCGGCAAGTCTGCTCTTGCGGCTCGCAACGCCAGAAGACAACAAGGCCAAAATCGCCGAAGACGACGCAATCCCACAGCTCTGCGCGCTCTTCCAGGACCCGTACCTCGAGGTCGATGCGGGCTTTCGAAAAGCGCTCCTGGACTGCATTTTGGCACTTAGCACCGAGCGACACGCGGCCCGACGGCTCTTGGAATGCCGCATCGTGCCGGCGCTGCTCTTTATCCTCACAACGGCGAGGAACCTCGAGCTCTCGCTGGTGGTGCTCTCAGTCCTCGAACAGTTCAGCGCCGACCCCCGCTTGGCGCTGCCCCTTCTGCAGCACGACGTGATCCCGACACTCGTGACGGTCGGGTTTGCAACCGACGAGTCGAACGCACTGTATCGGCCGGGCATGAGCAAGGCGCTAAGTATTCTTCTTCAGCTGTTAAAGCGGGAGGAAGCTCACGCCGTCGCGACGGATGTCGGGATCGTCGACCGCATCTCACAGTACAAGCTTTTCCTAGCCCCCGAGCGAAGCGTGCGCGACCACAGCATTGGCATTCTTGTGCTACTTGCCAAGCGGATGCCCTTGCCCAAGCGGCCGTATAACCCGCAGGATCGTGAGGGCAGTCAGGCGTGTCATCTGGAGCTGATTGCCAGGGGGTATCTCCACTGCGCCTTTGCGATCCTCAGTCGCCCAACGCCGGGGCCCAAGGATGCGTGGCGGGAGGGCGACGACGAAATGATCCATGCCAAGGTGCTCTTACTGCAAGCGCTGTCGCACCTCTCGGAGAGCGACAATGTGCGGCTTTTGCTCTGTAAACCGCCAGTTTTGGAAGCGATCCTCGCCATCGCGCGCCACAAGCTCGTGCTCGCAAGCTGCGCAAAGCTGCTGGCGGACCTCGCGACCAAACCCGACAACGTACCCAAGCTACTGGAGCCCCGACTGCAGCTCTTTCTACTGAAGTGTATTGCCCCGTCGTGCCGTGACGACGACGTTCGGTACACGGATCGAAACTCGAGAAAGGCTTCATTCTTATCTTTCAATTTTGGTCGATTAGCTATGAAGGCGCGCGGGCTTTTGCGGCGCTCTCGCTATTGGAGCAAGCCAAGGAGCACTTGGTCGCAACGGGTGTTGTGAGCTTTCTCCAGCGACTCGCCAAGCACGTGCGCTGTGAGATTCCACTGCTGCGAAGCACGGCGCTGCTCGCCCAAGCAACCGTTGAGCGCCTCAAGCACGACGCGGCGGCGCTGCGTATTCAGAGCGTCATGCGCAACTGGCGCGCCAAGCACGCCGCCGCCGGTGTCAAAGAGGCGGCAGCGACCGCGTTGCAGTCGCCACGGCGCCGGCGCTTCCAGCAACTGGCGCTGCGGGCGACGCGCCTTGTGGCGGCCGAGCACGAAACGCAGGCGAGCATCCAGCATCGTTTTCTGGCCAAGTCGACGTCGTCGTACCGTTGAACCAGTTGTCGACTCAAGAATGCAGGGCCACGTACGGATTCGGCCTGTTCCAAAGCGCTGTGGCGCGCGATCAAGGCTGAGGCAGCGGTATCTGTCGGGATAGATGGATAAATAGATAGCAAATACTAGTACTGCGTATGCGTTGATCACCAGGAAAGGACATGCCTGGCTCCCCACACCTCATGGGCACTGTGACGTGAGTCCTACCGAACACGGACCGGACCCGCGGTTGAATTTGCCTGCGATGAGTGCATCCAGGATACACCTCGGTGCCATGGCTGACAGATCGCGGGCATCTTGGCTGGGCAACTTGGTCGCTTGCTCAGATGGGTGCGAATAGCCAGAGACGTGGCGGCCAACCATTGCGCACCCACTCGCATCGGACCTGACGAAAGCAGCGCGCCAGCGCTCGCGATGACAAAGCCTACTTGAGATAGATAGATCACTCGTCGCATAGGTGCATCCATCGCGTGCAAACGCGACGACCGATCCCACTCGGTGGACTAAAAACACGCCTCTTTAGCCGTCGCCTGCGCGGCGCCAACACGCGCGCAAGGTCATCGCACGTGCCCCACCTTTGCTTCAACTCGTATATCTTTTGTCCCACGTACTGTCGCGGAGTGTCTGCGGCCTGTCGTCGCCTCAGGCTCGACGCCGCCATGTAGTGTCTTTGCAACGAATGGCTTCCGGCGGGCGGGGCATAGCATTACAAGCTCGTGTCCTCGGGCGCTTCGGTGACGTGCGACGATGCGGATTTCTGCGTTGGCCCACTCTGCAAAAAAGCGCGTTGGGTGTCAAATAATCGCCAAGGCGATCTTGGCTTCATTTTGACAGTTGCCGCCTGCCATGGAAGCCCCGCTGGTCAAGACCGGGCTCTCGACCGTCGACTCGACGGACGCACAAGCCATGGGCGTCAAGACGTTCGGGCCCGTGCTCACGGTCGCGATGGCGCTCAACTATATGATTGGCACGGGCTGCTTCGGGCTGCCGTACGCCTTTTCGATTGCCGGCATTGGGCTCACGTCGCTCTTTGTCATTGTCGGCTACATGGGCGCGCTCGTGACGCAAAACTACACGCTCGAGGCAATGGCCCGCGCGGACGGCGTCGCGACGGCGGCGCCCGGTGCGCTGCCGCTGAACCGCCTCACGTTCAACAAGTACGGCTTCTCGCGCATCGGCGAGATTTTCGATGGCAAGCGCGGGTACGTGACGGTGCAGTCGGTGCTCGTCTGCTACTGCCTCGGGTCGCTCTGGTCGTATGCGAGCATCTTTGCGTCGTCGACCGCGTCCGTCTTCTACACGTACGTCCTCGACGACGTCTGCGATGTGTACGCACCGCACACGACCCTCGGATGCATGGAAGCGTACTACATTTGCATGTTCCTCTTCACCGTCATGACCATCACGCTCGTGCTCATGGACCTTGGCGACCAAGCGGTTATCCAAAAATTCTTGTCCGCCTACCGCATCCTTGCGTTTGGCATCATGTTTGTCACGATGGCCTTCAAGCTCAGCGTCGACGGTGCGAGCGCGGTTGCGGACCGCCTTGCCGCGCGCGAGCACTGGGCGTTCAACCTGCGCAATTTTGGTGCTGGCTTTGGCCCGACGCTGCTGGCGCTCAACTGCCAGTACAACATGCCCGACTTGCTCCAGCCGGTCGAGTTCTCCAAGAAGGGCCTCGTGCGCCGCATCACGTACACGTCGATTTCGATCTCGGCGTTCTGCTACTTCCTGCTCGGTTTCCTCGGCTCGATCGCATTTGATTCGGTCAACCCGCTCGCCACGTTGATGTGGACCGACTTTTCCGGCTGTGGCAACGGCTGGTCGGTGTGCGAGTCGGGTCGCCCGACGTGGTACGGCTCGGTCATCCACATTATTGTCGTCATGTTTCCTGTCATGAACGTCGCGTCGTCGTTCCCGATGATTGGGCTCACGGTTGCCGGCAACATTCTGCCGTCGCTGCCGAAAGCCATCACGGCACCGCTTGGCCCGCGCCGGACCCAGGACTTTTCGCGCGTCCTTGCGGTCACGCCACCGCTCTTGCTTGCAGCGATCTTCAAGAAGCTCGACGCGATCTTTACGTATGCCGGGATCCTCGGCTTCGCCATTGGTCTCATCATCCCCGCTTGGTTCCAAGTCGTGAGCGTCAAGTACTGTCGCCGCGTCTACGGCAACACTGAGGCCGAGAAGACGCCGTTTACGGTCCCCGTCTTAAGCTCGCTTGCGTTCTCCACCGGGTTTCTGTATGCGATGTTTGTGGTCACGTTTGTCGCTGTCGTGTCGCTTTTTGCTTGATTTTGGAGAATTGATTCGATTATGACTCGTGGAATCCCTGCAGAAATGCCAGATGCCAAGAGTTCTGAGCTAAATATCGTGCTAGGTCGATGCGGCTGGCTATAAGTACTGAGCTGTCTACAAGATCTATAAGGTTGGCGGAATAAGATTGGAGCTAAGCTTATGCAAGGTCTAAGACGTTGGAACGCCGTGATGCTGGCATGCAACTCGTATTGATACGAGCTTGCGTTTGGGATCGCAAAGCAGCTTCGTGTTGGTCACTGGTGTCGCTCTACGTCAATGAAAACGTGCTGGATGATTGGCTACATTTCTGCGGGCAAACTCGACAACTTGAGAGCTGTCATGTCGCGTGACCAGCCACTTGATACTCCATCTTTCGGCTGAACATCACGCAATTTTGAATTACCGACGGCGTGATCGTCTAGATGGGCAATGTGGCGAGTCGAGCTTCGGTCCTTCGAGAGCGGGCGGCGGATGCGAGGTTGGCACACGACACGTAAGCTCAAGACAATATATTGTAGACTGGTATGCAGAGAAAAACCTGGGCCACTGATCGAGCAGCAGCTGAGCGAGGCGAGACGGGGCGTGTAAAACGAAGGACGTGGACTTGAACTGGGGTTGATACTTGGTTGATATCATGAGTCAATATTGACCCATGTTGATATGCAGCGTATCCGGCGTGGTTAACCGCCACAGCAATGGCCTTTGATGGTAGGTACAATCTCGCGCTCTGCCCGTCACGCGGCCGTACCTTCTGATCGCGTTTGGTGGGGGACGTCGGGTGCGTCCTCTTACGAAGCAATGAAGTGTGGTGGACCCCGAGCTAGGCGCTGACGACCTGCTTTTCGACGACCGCACTATCGCCGAGATCAACGTCTACGAAGGCCACTTTGGTGCGGCCGACTCGCAGCTGTCGCATCGCTGTCGTGCCCAGAATGACAAGCGCAGAGACCAAGGGAATTCACTTCGGGCTGAAGTGGTCTCCTGCTGGATGGTGTGTACCGTTGACAACCGCGTCTCTACGCGCCAAGTCGCACCTTCTCGGGGCTTCGAAGGGGCAAGCGATGAGCTCGACCTGTCGACGGCGACACAACACGCATTCGAGCCAAGTATGAATGTATCAATCAAAGGAAAAATTATTCCGTCGGAATCAAGAGACTCGTTTCTGTCTTGCGACTGTAACCAACAACACTACATTACTTGTTATGCACATGACATTTGTCGTAGCTACCACCAAACATCTTCATCGTCGCTACTTGCTCCCGAAGAAGGCGACAATATATCTACATGCCGTACGCGCTCCTGAAGGAGGAAGACCTCGAGTCGTGGACTGCGTTGGACGGACACCAGGCAGGCTGAGAGACCTCGCGGGCCCCCCGAGATGTCGAGATGCAAGAGCCGTGGCAGTTGGAGTGCGGCGACAACGATGGCTGTCGCCTCGGCCAAATTCAAACGGCTGGCGTCCATCGAGAAGTGCGTCAAGCGGGCGAAGGCAAGAGCGTCGACCACCAAGCTACCGCGTCCATCGAGGTCGGCCAAGGTCACGTCTCGCGAGTGCGGGCTTGTCGGTTCGCTCTTGAAGAGACGTAGACGGCGCAAATGACGTGGCAGCGGCTGCGACAAGAACGCTGGCACAAGATCCTTGTCGTAGTCGAGCTCAAGTTCCCGCAGCGTATTGCAGTTGCGTAGTGCTGTCGCGAGTACTGTGGCGTCGGTAGCACTGACGTTGACATCGGACAAGTGCAAGCGCGTCGCTGGTCGCGTCGACAGCCATTGAGTAAGGCACTTGACGCCATCGGAGGTCGCTAACAAGCTACCACCGATGAGGCGCAGGTCCACGACGTGCGACTGGAGCAGCATCTGCCACACGGCCGGCGCGAGTGACGTGGGAAAGGCATCATCGTGAAAGACGTACAGAGGCGGATTCATCTGGAGCGTGTACTTGAGCTGCGAGGTAATGACGCTGACAGCCCGCAGAGCTGGCGCCGACATCAATGCTTCAGCCAAGCTGGAGATGTCGAGCGCCGTCGCATTGGTCTGTAGATGCAACGTGCAGCTCGTCCATATACCTCTCGCAATGTTGATAGTCGCCGGCGCCATCCATCCGACAGCCGCACCGTCCTGGACATGCGGGTGCTCACGGCGCAAGGCGTCGATGGACTCGTTGCGCTGAAAATACGTGTCGATGTCAAAGATAGTCACCTCATTGCACATAACGTTGTACTGTACGACGGGCCAGAGGTCGTTGGGCCGCACAAACCAGTCGTCGACAAGGGCGAGGAAGCTCTGCCATGAGCCATCGAGGTCCGCGGGGTTGATGGCCTCGAGCAGCCTGCGCAGCGTGACGCCACTGGCGACGAAGCCAGCGATCGCGCGCACCAGCTCGGGCGTCGAGGCGACGGTCATCGCGCTGCGGCTCATGTGTGTGGCCGGCTTCCAGCGGCAAGCTGCTGCCGGGTTGTCAAAGGCGGTGGGTTGCGTTGTTTTAGTCCTTTCCGGATGGTTTCCAGCCAGAATCTACAGTCGTGTCCGGATGACTCTACGTATCCGGATAATCAAATGCACACCAATCTGCCACGTAAACGTACAAGCAAGTGCCAACGAGTGGCATATCATTGCATCAACTAGCCTTCCAATATACGCTGTATTTGTACCCACTTACAGTGTATTTTTTCACTTGGTCGCCTCGCACCCAGTCCAGTTGTCCGCTTGACAGTACGCTTATTGCGTGTCGCTCAATCAAGACGCTGCGAGTCAGCGCTACATGCCATTCAACGTCCGCACGTGACTTCAAGTTAAACTGATTGGGTGGAAGCGGACCGTCATGCAAACGACCGCGTCCGGTCAGCGACTTTGGCGGGAACCTTGACGATGACAATGTGTCTACAATGGACGGTGACGACTTTTGGACGGCACCAGAGCTTTTCAAGGCAAGACAATCTCTGTCGCAACATATCTTGATGGACTCGGTTTGCTTTTCACCTTTGTCAAAACACTGTATAACCACCCGCGCAAGAATACTACTCGCCGCCTCATGCGAATTGTGGCTAGCAACTTGCGCCCGACTGTACCAAAGCGCGTCCTCGATGGTACCACCAATTCGCACTGGATTGCATGCACCGCCCGACGGCTTCACACGTCGTCGCAACACTGCATGCGGCGATCGAAGACTTTACTTGAGCTTGAATCAAGGAGCTCGGTCGCGATCGTGCCAAGGCTCTAGCAATCACGCGCTAGCTCACTGCATGCATATCTTTTGGTTTACGAAGTTGAACACGCTGGACGTCACACGCTGCATCAACGCTCGTATTGCTGGTTTCAACGATAACATGCAGAGTTGTAGCGAAGTTGTAAGTTGAAGGAGTCGTCCTTCGCCATCCGTTTCGCAGATCATTGACGGGTCATCCGTGCACACGTCATGCATATCAAATGGCCGTGCCGCGGCCCAATCCCGCGCCGATGTACCCAGTGAGTAGGGTTCTGACATGTGCGGGTACACCATACGGTCCCTGATCATTCAGACCGTGCATTTCCTCTTAACCGCTGTAATCTCTAGTTCGCACTCTCTCGACCTTGCAGCGGACTTGTAGGACTATGGTCGATAACCATTTGGAAATGCAGCTCAAACGATGAAATATATTGCACTGTCTGCGCTATCCTGCACATTTTTGTTGGCGCTACGCGGAGTGTTGCGCTCGTTGTACAAGATCACTTCCGATCACAATCGAATACCTACCAATGTGAGACAACTCGTCCCAAGTTGGACTTCGTCTGTCCGCCAAGTGTCTGCGTCTGGCTCGAGTGCCCATTTTGCATTTCACACCAGTACTCATATGCAGCGCGCTTCCGACGTGGCTCTTCGCTACTCGACTGCGTCGATCGACAAGCTCAATACTGAAGCGTACGTCGGCGTGGCCACCCCGAAAATTGACTTGGAAGGCGGTGCACTCCGCGCCGGCGGGCCGCCCGTCTACACGAGTCGAGAGGTGCTTGCCCTCCTCTTCCAGTATGGCTGCGCTGGCATTCTCTTGGGCGGCTTCAGTAGCATCAGTTACCCGCTCTTCACGGGCTACTTCCATATGACCGGTGCGCAGTCCAACTCGGTTCGGACGCTTATGGGCCTTGGCTGGACGTGCAAGGTCTTCTTCGGCCTCCTCACCGACTGCGTTCCGATCTGCGGCTACCGTCGCAAGTCGTGGATCATCATCGGGTGGCTCTGCTGCCTTGCAGTCATGCTTGGCATCGCTTGCATGGACCTCGGGCGTCCGTACTACGGGGACCCAGCGCTTCTGGACATTCCGCCCGAGAATCTCACGGCCGCCGACCTCGCCCAAATCAACGAGTCGGCGCCGACGACGGGGGGCACGCTCGCGATCCTGATCGGCCTTGCGACTGCGTTCTACGTTGTGACCGACTCGGCCGCCGACGGGCTCGTCACGAGTACGCGCAGCGCGAGCCCGCGTCGGTGCGCGGACGCATTCAGTCGCTGGCGTACGCCGTGCGGACGGGCTTTTGCACGATCTCGATGGTGATTGTGGGCGTGTGCATGAACTCGCCGCGGTTTGCCGGCAGCTTTGACTGGGACTTTGGCGTCAACACGATCTTCATCGTCTTTTGCGCGCCGTGCGTGCTCATGCCGCCCGTGGCTTTCTTTTTCATTCACGACACCAAGATGCCGCCGTTCGACCTGCGGTCGTACCTCCAGCAGACTTGGGCGACGATCCAGCGGCGGGTGACGTGGCAGCTCGTCCTCTTCATCTTCTTCTCGCAGCTCCTCGGCGGCTACAGCCTTACGACGACCGCGGGCCCGTACGTCATGATGGTGTGGGCCAACGTCAAGAACCTCCAGAGCCAAATCCAGGCCATGGCGTATGCTGGTGTCCTCAGTATTGTCGTCGCGATCATTGGCAAGTACGGCACGCACTGGAACTGGCGCGTTGTCGTCGTCTCGACCACGCTCTCGGTGGTCGTTATTGACTCGATCGTGCAATTCTGCACCATCTTCAACGTGTGGCGGTCGCCCTATTTCTACTTGGGCGCGCCGCTCGTCGAGTCGGTGCCCCTCGGTATTCAGTACATTGTCACGACATTTTTGATCGCCGAAGTCGCCGGCGTTGGCAACGAAGGCATGATGGTCGGCCTCTTCATGACGACGTTCAACCTCCCGAGCACGGTCGGCCCGGTGCTTGCCAACATGCTCTACGCGTCCTTTGAGGTGGATGCGACTTCGATCAGCGCGGATTCGATGGCCACCCGATACCAAGTCGCGTACTCGTACGTGATTTACTACGCAGCAATGCTATTGTCGTGCGTTACGGTCGTGCTGCTGCCACCCCAAAAGGCCGAGTTGCACCAGCTCCAGCGCGACGCAGGGTCGTACCCGAAGGTTGCGATCGCCGTGTGCATTTTCATTGTCGTCATGTTTGTTGTTGCCGTCACGGGCAGCGTCCTCTCAATGTTTCCGTCGACGTCGTGCCTCTTGCTCGCGGGCGGGTCGGGCTGCGAGTAGATAGATATCACTCTAACACTAAGACTAAAGAAAGAGCTAAAGAAATAGCGTTTTCGTTTGTAATTTACGGTGGATGCCGCTGCTCTTATCTACATCGTACTAGTAGTCCATGGGTCGCATGCCTCGGACGTCTTTGACACCTGTGTGAGGTATGTCTTTGAGTTCTCAAGCTCTTAGCTGCTCTTAGACTACTCATGTGTGATGTCGCTGTGAGCAAAACTGGTAAATCCGGTTACCAATTGCGTAACCGGATGACCACCATCGACAACGATAGACTTGCCACGGATCGTGAGCACGACCCGTGGCAGCCAGCTGTATCAGCCAGATCGCTTGTAAGTGTTGGTGGCGTTGCCGCGCCCCTTCGTTGCGTCCAAGTCCGCCCAGCCACTCTACGTTTCTTGCTATCGCAATCATGACTTCGGCCCAAAGCGCGGTGGTCATTGCCTCAAAACCCGAGCTACTGCGCACCATTGTTAGCTTTATTGCATGCGGGACCACACTGCACGCGCTGCTTGACGCGTGCGACCGGAAGGACCTCGATGCCACGTGGCGGAGCTTTCTACGCCTCGTCGCCGAGTGGTCGTTGCCGCCTACTGACCTCTGGCCGGTTCTACAGTACGATGCCATGCGCCACGAGCTTGGCCACCGCGTCTGGACAGACTCTGACACCCAAAGCCTCTGGGGGAGCGACATCGACACGTACTTTCGCTGCAACAAGACCATCGACGCCATGCGCAGAGTCCACAAAAACGTGGTCGACGGTATCTCTGTCGGGTGGATGGCGCCAGCCACAATCAACATCGCGCGAGGCGTTTGGACGAGCTGCACGCTGTATCTGCAGGCCAAGGCCACGGCGCTCGACATCGCTCGCCTTGCTGCCGCGTTGGCGTCGGCGTCGGCTCTGCGCGCGGTGAGTGTCATCGCGCCTCAGGTGCGATATACGATCGAGACCAACCCGCCGATGCACGTCTTTGGCGACGTTCTCTTCCCGCCGTCGCTCGAGCCGGCCGTGTGGCGGGCGCTGCTCCAGTCGCACGTCGTGGACCTGCGCCTCGTCGGTGGCAGCTTCTTAGCGACCTCCGATGGCGTCAAGCGCCTTATTCAATGGCTCTCGACGCGACCAGTGATGCGTTTGCACTTGTCCGATGTCCACGTCAGTGCTATCGACGCCGCGGCACTCGCGACAGCACTGCGCAACTGCACAACGCTGCGGGAACTTGAGCTCGGGTATGACAAGGATCTTGTGCCAGCGTTCTTGTCGCAGCCGCTGCCACGTCATTTACGCCGTCTACGTCTTTTCAAGAGCGAACCGACAAGCCCGCACTCGCGGGACATAACCATGGCCGACCTCGATGGACGCGGCAGCTTGGTCGTCGACGCTGTTGCCTTCGCCCACTTGACGCACTTTTCAATGGACGCGAGCAATCTCGACGCGACAGATATTGTTTTGATTTCAACCGCTGCGCTCAAGCTCCCACGGCTCTCGCATCTCAACATCTCGAAGACACCGCGTGGGTTCTCTGCCACCGCCTCGCTGAACAAGTCCGAACATGCTGCACGGCTCGACGTCTATCGAATCGAAGAGCGACCCCTGTTCATAGCAATGGACATGTTTGATGGGATAAGCGATTACTAATGAGGTGTAATGTACGTTGGTCTAATGTACATATTGGCCAAACGCCTGATGCGGTCACAGAGCAATCAAACCTTATGGTCACCATGATATTTTGGGAATGCGTGCAAAAGTATCAAGTCCAAGTCCGAAAATATCACCGCATAGTTTCAACCATGGACGTCCTCAATGTAGCATTTGAGAATACGACGTTCCAGTACGATGGAGATGACCGTCCACTCAACAAAGACCCTCACGACCACGGCTCTCGGCGATTCCATCTCGCGCCCGTACGCGGCAGCGACACACCTCGACCCCGCGGTCAACGGCCCGCTAGACGCTACCGCGTCGCTGCTCAACTATTGCCTCCACGATTACGCTTAACGTCTTCGAGACGGACCCAAATGGCCGCGCCGATGCGCCGATTGGCCACGGCGAGGTGCGATTTAGCGGTGCAGCAGTTCGCGATAGATACGTTCAATGACGGTAGTGTGTTTGGTGGCGATTGTGACTACTAGTTACATGTACGAGTCGCAATCTCATGCATAAAACTTAAACTACAGTAGTGTTGACACAGGTTCTTTGGGTCCCTCTACAACTGAGCCTGCAACATGGCCACCACCGTGGCGGCTGTCGGACGAGTAGATGCATCTTGGGCCATGCACTCGAGCGCCAGCTGCTTGTACCACGGCGGGCACGACGCACTCAGCGACGGACGGAGTTGTCCCATCGCAATCTGCATCACACGTTGAGCGAGGACACCAGGTGCACCGCTGTAAGGCTCTTGACGGGTCTCAAGCTGCGTCAAAAGGACGCCGAGAGCGTAAACTTCCGATTCCTTCGACGTACGTTGGCCGCAGATCAC
>NW_008246068.1:141565-142919 GCF_000281045.1 Saprolegnia diclina VS20
AGCAAGCGCAAGGGTCCAGCGCCGTCTTTATCGGCAGCTGCGAGGTCAATGTGCCGTCTGCTACGGAGTCGCCGCATGAGAAAGTGGTGCCCATAACTCTTGGCGGTGTCAAGAGCGGCGAACTTCTCGTCTACGTCGGCCACAACAATGCACTGGAGCGCATGCGTTCGCTGTCGGTGACGCCGCCACCTGCCCAGACGCAACCGCCCATCGCAGAGCCGAGCCCGACATCGACGTCGGAGCTTGTTTCTGGGACGAACGTGATGCCAATGTCTCCAAAACGCACGCCAGAGCCACCTCAACCAGCGCCGACGCCAACGACTTCATTGGATCTCGAGCCATTTCAGGACCTCCCAATGTCCATTCGTCGAATCAACCTGCGAGATTTGGATCTGGGAGCGCAGCCGAACAACTCGGGTTCTTACGGCAGCGTCCGCATCTCTACCCTCGACAACATGCGCGTTGCAGTCAAGTCGCTCTACAAGAAGGGTAACTACATGGATACGTTCAAGAAGGAAGTCGAGCTCATGCACCGCCTCGAGTCGCCACATACACCCAAGCTCCTTGGCATTTCCAGCGACAAGGATGGGCAGCCGTGCATCGTCATGGAGCTCCTGCCCGGCGGTGACTTGAAAGAACATCTCGAGCGATTGCGTCAACAGCTCTCAGCGACTCACACCGTCGAAAGTATGCTCCCGTTCGCTCTTCAGATCGCCAAGGGTCTCGCCTACCTCCACGGACACAAGATCATCCACCGCGATCTCAAGCCAAACAACATCCTCCTCAGCAACGATAAGACAACTGTCAAGATCGGCGACTTTGGCGTTTCGCGCCAAGCGAGCATCGAAGCCATGACCAATAACGTTGGCACCGCGCTGTGGATGGCCCCCGAGGTCGTGCTCACCCGCAAATACTCGATTGCAGCAGATGTTTTTGCGCTTGGGGTCATCTTGACACAGCTCAATACGCTGCAGACGGACCCCTACGCTGATCGCAAACTCAAAGGGATGGCGCTCGTCTTCAACATCGCTAAAGAAGGTCTGCGCCCTTCGATGCCGTCGACGTGTCCCGTCTGGTACCGAGACCTCGCGACGGCTTGCATGAGCGCCAAACCGAGCCAGCGTCCTACTGCTGCTGAGGTCGTGCAACAACTCGAGGCGCACTTGGCTCTGCCACAGCTTCCCGACCCGGGCCTTCTCGATCGTGAACTTGTCGCGTCGAGCCAGACCAGCCGCGTCTACCGGTCGTCGTACAATGGCACCTCCGTCATCGTCAAAGCGTTCACATCACTCTCGCAGGGTCAATTCAAAGGCGCTGTCCAGCGCATGGCAAAGCTGCAGTCGGCACACACGGT
>NW_008246068.1:145605-168357 GCF_000281045.1 Saprolegnia diclina VS20
GTGCGCATGCCTCGACACGGACTTCCATTCCAAGAACCCGCGCTCCTCTCTCAAAACGACGTTACGACCGGGAAGCTCCTCGTGTTTGTGGATGCGACCGCGCAATGGTGTGCCGCGGACGTCGAGCGCGACCTAGAGCACCTGAGCGCGCTGACTTTGACGCCAAAGGCAGACCACGATGAGCCGGACAGTGAAGCACCGCCCCGTGTTGCCGAACTCTCGCCTCGGTGTCCGTCCGAGGGCTCGACCGTGGATGAACACGACGACGAATGCGGAAATGGCATCGACGCGACGACACTCAACGACACAAACCCCCACAAATCCCGCGCTTTGACAATGTTTGAAGACAACGAGTACCACGAAGGGCGCGGTGCAAGTTTGAATGTATAATGGCTCTTATAGAACCAAGTTTTGACTCGTTATACAAGTGCAAAAGTGTGGACGCCCACTGGCTCAACTACCGAATCCCGTTTGCAGGTTGTCTTGCGATGGTCCTCCAGCCGACGCAAACTCCTGGCGCAGTATCAGCAGCGGCACCTAGGTCGTAAAAACATTGCCCGCGATTTATGTTTCTCCTCAGTTGAAACAAATTCTTGCCGTTGACAGCCCCGTGCGTTGACATGCAGTCTCTCTTAAGCTAGAAAATGCGCCCCAAAAATATCAAGCCAATTTAAGAAGATCGCAAACGTCGTTTCGATTTGCGATCGACAAGTCTCACGCCTGCCACCGCTCGCTCCACAAGAGCCCTTGTCTCCTTGGCTCACATCATTGACGAGGAATGCAGCTGGTGGTCTTGCCGCCGAGTGCAGCCACGACACGATCCTTAGAATGACATGGACGACTGCATGGACGATCACAAGCTTCAAGCCAGGACTGCCAGCTCTGTCCTTGTTTTCTCGAACGCGTATCGGGCGCCTGATCGGTCGCTTCCCATCTCTGGCCACATTGCACGCGGTTGCGTCATATGGTGATCATGCCTGCGATGAACAAACAATTCGTCCGCATATATGTCCATCCTCCGGATAAAAATACGCTTTCATGGTACTCGGACCGTGGAATTCGCTTGCATGAGTACATAGATGCTTGGAATTCGCTTGCACGAGTACAAAGATACTGGGTCGGATGGCAATGTGGATGCGGGAAACAATCCACTGCACGATCCCGCAGTCGATCCGGTCGGCAGCAGCTTCGTGTGGCCACCACTTTACAACTGCCCGGACGCCGCCCACGTCCAGTACTTAGTATGCTCGTGAGAGTCCACGTCGTCGAGGCCAAGGACCTCGAGAGCAACAAGATGTTCCGCAGCGTCAACCATGCCTACGCCTACCTCTACTACGCGGGCAAAAAGGTCACGTCCGACGTCGCCCACAAGCAGAAGAACGCGCCACGCTGGGGCCTCAAGAAGCGCTTCACCAAAATCGACCCGGCGACCGACAGCAAGGTTCGCATCGACGTCTTCGACCAAGGCCAGTGGGGCCGCAGCGAGATGTTCATCGGCTTTTGCGAGGTCGCGGTGCCCGCGCGGCCCAAGCGCGTCGAATCGTGGGTGCCGATCACACTCGAGAACGCCACAACGGGCAGCGTTCTCGTGCACATCGACTGCGTTGCCGAGCAGAGCGAGGTCGCGCCACCGCGAGTGGCCCCGTACTTGCTCCCGATGCGCCGCACGAGCTCTCTCAGCGACACGTTTCTGCAGCTCGCAGCAGACCTCCCCGAGACGGTGCCGCGCATTGAGCCGACCGAGCTACGCAGGTGCCTCAACCTCGGCAGCGGCGCCTTTGGCAGCGTGCACAGCGGCAGCTACAAGGACTTGACGGTGGCTGTCAAGACGTTTCACACCAAGAGCGGCAACGAGATCGAGACGTTCAAGAAGGAAGTCAACGTCATGGCCAGTCTCGACTCGACGCATACGGTGCAGCTCCTCGGTATCTCGCACGCCGAGTACGACCAGCCGCAGATCGTGATGGAGTACATGGACGGCGGCAACCTCGATGCGCACATCCAGTCGCTCGCCACGGCGCCAGAACACGACGTGGGCAACGTGCTGCCTCTCGCCTGCGACATCGCCAAAGGCCTCGCGTACCTGCACGCCAACAAGATCATCCACCGCGATCTCAAACCGGCCAACGTGCTACTCAGCGCCGACAAGAGAGTGGTCAAGCTCGGCGACTTTGGCATCTCGCGCGAAGAAGACGTCGAAGAGTCGATGACCAACGGCGTCGGCACGACGCTATGGATGGCGCCCGAGGTCATGCAAGGCGGCCGGTACTCGGTCGCGGCCGACATGTACGCATTTGGCGTCATTCTCACCGAGCTCGAGACGCTGCAAAGACCGTATGCGGGCCAAAGGTGCAACCAGTACTTGCTGCAAAGCCAGATCATCCAAGGGCTTCGGCCAACGACGAGCGCTCACTGCCCGTCATGGTACGCGCGGCTGGCGCAGGCTTGCATGCAAGCTGATACGACCAAGCGGCCATCGGCCAACGCTGCCGTCAGCATCCTCGAGGCCCACATGTCGCCGCCCTGCTTTCAACCGATTCCCGAGGAGCTGCTACGTGACATTGTCCCGTTCACGTCCAGCAAGAGCGGCGTGCTTGGTCGTGCGACGCTCGCGCTCCGCCCCGTTGTCCTCAAGTCGTTTCCATATATGAATCCGGATGTCTTTGAGGCGACCGTGGACGTCATGACGGCAGTCGCGTCACCTCACACTGTGCCTCTTCTCGGCACGACGTCTCTCTCCAACACGACCATCTTTGGTCTTGCGTCGCCTTGCGTGCTCGTCATGGGTCACATGGGTGGCGGCAACCTCCACACGTGGCTCAAGCAGCGCGCCAACGCCGACTTCCTTGATACGGCGCTGGCACTCGCCGAGGCTCTGGCGTTCTTGCATGAGAAGAAGGTGGTGCACGGCAACCTCACGCCGTCGAATGTCCTCTTTGATGCTACCGGCATCCCCAAGCTTGCCGACTTTGGCTACGTGCGCGACGAAGACATGATGACGACCAATGGCGGCAGTGCCACGCATTGGATGGCGCCTGAGATCTTCCACGGCAGTTTGCCGTCGACCGCGTCAGACGTCTACTCGCTCGGTGTGCTCTTGACGCAGCTCGAGACGGGCCACGAGCCGTACTGGGACTTCCGAGGAAATCTCCAGCGCCGCGTCGCACAGATCGTGACAGGCGCGCTGCGGCCGTCGCTGAGTGCGTCGTGCCCGCACTGGTATCGTGAGCTGGCGCTAAAGTGCATGGCCGGAGAAGCGATGCGTCGCCCGTCCGCAGCCGAAGTTGTGGACGAGCTCGTCAAATATATGGCGACGCCCTAGTTGTTGTACGTATTAATATGTGATCATCTTAGTCTCTTGGGGCGTTCGATCGGTGCCGCCGAGACGCATAGGTGGTAAGCACTTGGACTTCAGTGCAAATATTTTCTGTACATACCAATGAGAATGCAGATGTTAACTTCATTTTGTCCAATCAAAGGGTCAAGAAACAGATAAGTTGATTGACCCAAGAGCGCACGCACACAGCAGACAACAAGTTTCGCCCACAAGATAGCAAAATGGCTAGAGTGGTTATAAAAGTTAGTAGCATAGTCGATCTATGCGTCGTTTGCGAGGAAACAGCGAAACACGAAATATGAGCTTGCTCGAACAATTATAGGCACTCACAAAGAGTTCATGCAAATTCAACGGCTCTGTCTCGAGTGGAATTGGCTTGTCTCGAACGCTCGGACATTCATCTGGATTCACTCAAAGATAGTCAAATTCAATCACGTCGCATAGTGAGCCCAACAATCACTTGGAACGACCCAATGGAAAACCCAGCCAACGACGACAGCGGCCTCACCGAGACGCTCCGCAAGCGATCGAGGCCTCCATGCACCTCCAAGGCGTGATTGTCGACAACAACGCTACGCACGGCCCCGAGAAGACACTGGCGTCTTTTGACGGCATCTTTGACACTATTTTGGTCAAGGCGCGCAAGGCCAAGCCGCCGCTCGCCACGCAAGTGCCACACTTCGAATATGCCGTCATCTACGGTAGCGGTGTCTTCACCCCCGATGAGCTTCGACTCTTGACCAGCGACGACAAGGAGGCGTCGGACCTCGGAGGTGTGTGGCGGCGACCATCGAGCCACGCAGCGGGGTGCCGAGGCGTCGCGTGAGTGCGCCGTGCGCGAACACGTGTCCAACAGCCTCGCCGAGGTGGACCGCTACGTGGACCATGCGGCGCTCTCGTGTGTGATGGACACCAAGTACCTTGTCAACTCCATGCAGTTGAAGCCATCTGAGCTCAAGAGTGGCCTCCGCACGCTTGAATCGTCGCTCAAGGCCGGGCTTCAGCAGCGACAAGAGCGCTGGGACGCGGCCAACAGCGTCGTTGCCAAGTTTGAAGCGCACCGTCCGAGCATGCTTCGCTTTGCGCAAAGTGTCGCCGAGGGTCAAAAAGCCGCGCAGCTGCTCGGGACGACACTGAGCTTAGCCAAGCAATCGAAGCTGCTTGGCTTAGACATGAATAACGTCCTATGTTTCATGACAGTACTATTGTAGTATTTTCTTTGCGCCATCGATGTATGAGGCTACTGTTGTCAGAGCTCAACGCGAGGTGTGCGAGCAAGTGCGTCAGCAACGGGCAAGCGACGTATCCTCCACCTTCACTGTTACCAACTAAACGTCAAGATTCCTTCTCCAAGAGCAATTGAATCTCCAATGCAGTAGATACTTTGCCGACACAATGACAGTGTCGAGCAGTTGCATCAAGATACTCGATGCAGTTGTGTGCTTGCGCTGGCTCGGGTACAGAATGTGACGTCGAGCGTTGCATCCTCCAGCAAGATTCCAAAATCCGGATCCGGCTCCAAGATATTCGCTTATCCAAGTACATGTACGACCTTTCCGCATGGCCAAGAGCAATATGAAACGGCCCACCCAGCTTATTTAAGCGAATTCGAAGCACCCCATCCGGATACCGCGCCTGATGTGGCAGTCGCCAAATTGCCGTGTACGATGGACTTGGTCGTACGCGTGCCAGAGGCGAAGGACCTCAAGTCCCTCGACGCAATACGGGACGTCGTCCACCCCTACGTCTTTATCCGGTACGGCGGCCACACGAAGAAGTCGCTGGTCCACAAGAAGGGCAAAGACGCGCCGCGTTGGGACGTCGAAGCGCGGTTTGGCGCGATCGACTACATTCGACACCCCAACATCTCACTCGAGGTGTACGACGAGGACCCGTGGGGTCGCGGCGATATGTTTCTCGGTGCTTGCGCCGTCCAAGTGCCCGTCGATACGATCGCGTTTGAGCGATGGCTGCCCATTTGGCACGGCGGCGAACCGACCGGCAGCCTCCTCATCCAATGCGACAGCTTCGACACGCTCGACGTCTGCGCCAACTACGTGCGTCCGTCCATGTCGCTCTCGCTCTCAGTGTCGAAGCGCGAGTCGATCTTTGATGGTGAGCTCGAGATGAGCAAGCCACGGTCGTTCTCGACGGCCACGACTGCCAACGGCGGCTCGTTCGACGATGTCGACGCGTCGGTGCTGAGCGCTGTGGACGTCGGCCGACCGCTTCTCAAGAAAGCTAGCACGTCGTCGACTTCATCCTCCTTGGCAGGCGACGCACTCGAGCTACCCCGCATTGACACGGACGAGCTCGTGCTCACGCTGCCGCTGGGCACCGGAGTCTATGGCTCTGTCGCGCAAGGCGTCTACCGCGGGAAAGACGTTGCGATCAAGACATTCCACCACACGAACGCGGGCACTGACTGCTTTGAGCATGCACTCGAGCTCCAAACCAAGCTCCGCTCCAAGTTCATTGTCCAGCTGTACGGCATCGGCTACACGCGCTGGGGCCAGCCACAGCTCGTCATGGAGTTTATGGAGGCCGGCAACTTGCACCAGTTTATCGATACGACGCATGCGTCACCGTGGTCCGCACGGCTTGTCTCGCGCGTGCTCGACGTCACGACCAGCGTCGCTAGAAGCGTCGCGTCCATCCATGGTCAAGGCGTCGGCCACTGCGATTTGCGTCCGTCCAACATCCTCCTCGACGAGAACGACCGCGTCAAGCTAAGCGACTTTGGCCTCCCGAGCGCAAGCGCGCCCGTGGGACTTGCTATTTACTGGACAGCCCCCGAGGTGCTGCAAGGCCAGGCGCCCTCGTTGGCCGCCGACGTCTACGCCCTCGGCGTCATTTTGACCGAGATGGAGACGCTCCAGCGACCATACAGCGACTTTCGAGGATCGCGGAGTCGGCTTTTGCCACACGTGAGCAATGGCTTGCTTCGACCGTCGCTGAGCGCCGTGTGTCCATCGTGGTACCGACAGCTAGCGACCGATTGCATGGCGCAGAACCCGGCGCAGCGCCCGTCGGCTGCTGATGCTGTCACAATTCTCGACACATTCCTCTCATCCTACTGATCTTATCTACTAAGTTATTTGTGTGTTTTTTGTATATTGTCCATATCTTCTCGACAGGCGGCGTGCTTGGCATCGAATAAGTAAATAAGGTGCAGCACTAAGGTACGAAGGCTTGCACTTCCTTGCTCATGGTCACCGCCCCCGACAAACGTGGCATCCATTTTGTGATTAGCCGAGCTAAAGGATAGATGCACTTGGACGTCTGACACCGACAGGCACACCATCATTCATGACGGCAGCCCGAATCCTTGAGTCGTTGAGTCGTTGGTCGACATGCTTGCAGGTCGAGCTGGGTGCATTGCAGTGGCATGTCCTGGTTCGCCACGAGCCAGAGAATGATGGGAAGAAGGGCAGTGCACGCTGACCAACCCCGGTTGTTGCCGGCGCATTGGGGTCAGCGAGAAGGCGAATCTCGAGATTCCTTCAAGAAATGGGCGCATCCGGATAAAGATGCGCGTCGCTGAAAACCGTGTCCGAAATTCGCCTATATAGTATGCTGACCACTACACCGATTGTAGTTTGCATGGCATTAATGCGTTGTCATGACGGAATGCATCTTTTGGGCAATCAACATATTCCTAGCAAGCGAATAATGCGTCGTGAGTCGACCGACTGAAATGAAAAAGCTTGACGATGTACTCATCTGTGCGAACGTAGCGGCCACCATCCGGTCCACTTTGCCCATTGCGAGGTCATTTCCCGAGCATGGACTTGATCATCAAGGTGTCCCAGGCCCATGGCCTCGTCTCGCTCAAGAAGCTTCGCGCCGTGACGCACCCGTACGTCTTCATTCGCCATGATCGCCACACGAAGAAGTCGCTCGTGCACAAGAAGGGCATGGCGGCGCCCGTGTGGAACGTCGAAGCGCGCTTCCTCGCCGTCGCGTACGCGCCTCCCATCGAGATCCACTTCGAGGTCTTTGACGAGGGCAAGTGGGGCCTTGGCGACATGCTCATCGGCACGACGGTGCTCACGCTGCCACCGGATGCGACGTTCCTCGAGGGCTGGTTCCCGATTTACGCCCACGACACCATGACGGGCCATGTCTTTGTGCGCTGTGACTGCCTTCGCCACGCGCCGCCAACGCCCGAGACGAGCACACTGTCTGCGGTGCTTGTCGAGAAGCATCGGCCAAGCTTGACGTCGTCGTCGGAGGCAACCTTGCCGCTGCTGCAACGTGATGGGCTGCGCAGCCCGAAGCGCAGCAGCAGCTCGCTCTCGAGCGTTAGCTCGGTGGGCCCTCTGCTTTCGCATCGCGGGTCGCTCATCCCGCTTGACACGCCTTGGATCGAGCCAAGCGAGCTATTCGTGAGCGGCAACATTGGCACTGGAGCCTTTGGCGCTGTCGAGCGAGGCCGGTATCGCGACCACGACGTCGCCATCAAGACGTTCCACGCGAGTCTCTCGAGCGACAATACCGCCTTTGAGAAGGAGGTGCAGATCATGTACCGGCTCAACTCGGAGTATACAGTGCGGCTCTTTGGCATCTCGCAGACGGCGCGAGGCCAGCCAAGCATCGTGATGGAATTCATGGACGGCGGCAACCTCCGGCAGTACCTCGACGCGGCCAAGCGCCAGCCACACCATGATGTGAACGCGATGCTCTTTATCGCGCTCGGTATTGCCAACGGACTGGTGTATTTGCACAAGCACCGTATTCTGCACCGCGACCTCAAGCCGCTCAACGTTCTTCTCAACAGCAAAGGCGAGGTCAAGCTCGCCGACTTTGGCATCTCGCGCGAAGATGCGACGACCAACATGACGGCCGGCATTGGCACGTGGCTCTGGATGGCGCCCGAGGTCTTTGACGACTGCGACTATGGCGTCGAAGCCGACATTTACTCGTTTGGCGTCATTCTCACCGAGCTCGACACGCTCCAGCGACCGTATGTGGATGTCAAAGGCGGTCCGTTTCGACTCCAAGAGCAAATCCGCAATGGCACGCTGCGCCCGAGTATGCGCCACGATTGCCCAATGTGGTACCAACAGCTGGCTGCCGACTGCATGGCGGCCGACCCCGTTGACCGACCGACGGCTGCCAAAGTGGCCAAGACGCTTCGCCAGCACATGGGCCGGCCTTGATATAGTATTTACACGTCGGATGTGCTACTCGACGAGTTGCGACATCGTGGACTTCTCTTTAACGTTAAATGTCATGTTGAATCCGTCTGTCTGTATCAAAGAGAGGAGCTCCCATCACTGCAAGCCAACTGCCCAGCACGTCGTCGGCGTCTAAATATGGCATATGCCGAAATTAGAAGTGGATCCCGGCGGTGGGTAGCTCGTGCTACAGACCTCCTACGACGACGTCGCATAGCGTTTTGGGACCTCCAAAGCTTGCACTATCACCGTGCCAAAATGGAGCGACATTTTTTTCCCACTCGATTTGGCCGACCGAGTGCCAAACCTTCGGAAGGTGCGGCTTCAGCACGTCGGACGTGGTTTTGATTGGTCAAAATTTAGTAAAATAGGACCAATCAACGTTTTCTCGTCATCGCGTCGACGTTCGAGCTCGATGCGATGACATTGCACGCCGACCTCTAGACCGTGACGTGTGATCTCGTGGTCTTGAGGTCAACCGGAGGCTAGATCTTGCTCGGACACACACATTAAACCTGTAGATTCGGCCGGTCGGGCCCTCGATGGCACTTGACGTCTCGCTAGTGCAACCCCATCCCTTGTTGGTGCATCGCCATCACGTTCGTTCATTGATAAGATTACGGTCCATTCTTATTATAAGCATACCAACGACATCAACCCACAGTTTGGAGCAGCCTTGTTCGTTAGTTTCTGCAATTTAGGCCGTGTCGTAGCGGCTACACGCTTCGTGATGCCTCCATTTCACATCACAACAGTGTCCCGCAACTGTCCTCCTGGTGTAGACTGTCTGAAGACAACGATAGAGAACTAGTGTATCATTTGTTATTACAAGAGGAAGGTTTCCTTGTGCAGATCGAGGCCGTAGACGTACGCTTGGGCTTGCACATGCGCGGCCAAGCCCGGCGGGCCGCACACGAGGACGCACGTCTTGGTGCCTGCGTACGGCTTGAGAAGGTCGTCGATGCGCGGGCGGCCAAAGGCGTACGAGAGCGACCGCTCGTCTGACAACAGCACGCGCCCATGCTCAGTCACCTCATCAGCGTAGAGACGGAGGTTGTCGGCGCTCTTTGGCAAAAAATCGGCTGGGGCGCCAAACTCGGACGGCGTCCGGACGATCCAGTGCAGCGTCGTTGTCGTCGTTGACTTGGCAGTCTTTTCTTGCTGGTTGAGAATGTGCAGCAACGGCGTAACACCGATACCACCAGCAATGAGCAGCACGGTGTCGTACTCGTCGAGGTTGATCGAGAGGTTCCCGTACGGCCCACCGACAACGACCGTGGTCTCCACACCGAGCAGCGACGTGTACACGTCGTCCACAAAGCTGCCGTCGGTCGTCGCCTTGATGACAAAGCCAATCGTTGGTGCGCCGGAGGCGTCGACCGTGGCCATAGCCGAGAACGGGTGCCACTGCAGCCACGAGATCGCCGGGATCGCCACCCAAAAGTAGGCGCCGAGCGGCATGTCACGGGCCCACGCCTTCGTTTGGGGCGTCGAGGGCAGTACGATCGTGACCGTCTTCTCCGTATGGCTGCTCAAGACGACGCGGAACCGGTTCCAGTGCGACCGAAGTCGCCAGAGGTAGCTGCCGACGTACAGCGTCAGCGGCAAGATTAGCGAGAGCCACACGGTGCGGGCGTGGAGGCACGCAAACACAAGACCACCGACGGCCGCCACCCGATGAACGTAGTAGAAGAGCTCAAAATGATTCCGGCGTACGTACGGAACCGCAAAGAGCCCGAGCAGCGCAAACGAGAGAAACGCACTGAAGCCGAAGAAAGGCACGACGCCTTGGCTGCCATAGCTCGTCATCGAGAGGACGCTGATGCGCTGCGCGTTGAGGTAGAGGTGCCAGGCAGCAAAGACCACAAAGAGGCGGCCAAGGACGCGGTGGAACTTGAGCACCCGCTCAAACGACGAGCCAAAGACAAGCACCTCCCAGTGCACTCCGCGGGCGACAGGAAGCAGCAAGAGCATCAAATGCACCAGCGCGAGGTGGCCCGACACGAGCGACCACACGCGCGACGGTTCAAACGACGCCGCGACCGCCGCGCCCACGAGGCCAAGACACCCAACGTAGTGCAAAAGCACGATGGCCTCGCCGACCTTGAGATCGCTCAGCGGCTGCAACAGCCAGGTGTGCAGCAAGCCGACGCTGCGCTGGAAACGCGGTGGTGCAACAAACGTGGTGTTGAGCCACCGACGCAGCGGGTAGGCAAAGACGTGCGTCGCGACAAGCCCCACGAAGACAAGCCACACGATGAGCCCGAGCACAATGTAGAGCGTCGAGGTCGAGACGGCCGAGGGCGAGGCCGCGGACGTGAGCTGCAGCGACTGAAACGTGAGGAGCGACGAGCCACGGTCCTGGTGGTACGACGGCCACGCGTCATGTCCATATGCCCAGTTGACAATCGCATCGGCGTTCGGGGCGATGGCCACGTCGGTCGCGGTCGCCGCGTCCAGCCGCCGCTGAAACGTAAACTGCGCAGTGCCGTTGGCGACAGAGGCCGAGTAGAGCACGAACGAGGACGCGTCAGAGGTCGCTGCAAGCGGCAAAATGTCTTCTGGTTCGTAGCCTGTCAATGCAAACAGCGCGGGCGTGGGCTTCGAGAAGTCAAAGACCACGGCGTTGTTGACCGGATCGTTGACCATTTGCGCTTTGGGGGCGAGCGAGAGCCCGAGCCAGGTAGCCTTGACATCGGAGAGCACGAGCTGGATGCAGGCGTGGCCATCGTAGACGAGGTGCTTGATCTGCAGAATCCCGCTCGGGTCCAGCGGCTGCAACGTCCGGCCGTGCTGGAACCACTTGGACGCACAGAGCGAGGTTGCGCCGACGACGCTACGCGAGAGAGCGACGCGCGCGCTGCCTCGATCCTGGTGGTATGACGGCCAGGCGTCATGCCCGTACGCCCAGTTGAGAATCGTGTCCGGTTTGGTCACATCGATCGCGACGTCGGACGACGCGACGGCCGCCAGCGACCGCTCGTACGTGAGCCGCAGAACGCCGTTGATGGACGACGCGGCAAAGATGCGGAGATGCGACTGGTCAGCCAGGCGCAGCATAAACTCGGGATCAAAACCCGTGAGCGCGTACGCGGTAGGCGCGTTCGTGCCGTCAAACACCACAGCGTTGTTGAATGGGTCGTTGACCATGTTGGTCGAGTTGGAGAACGCTAGGCCTAGCCACGTGGCTTGCGGGTCGTGCAGCTCGGCGTGGATGCAGATGCGCGCGTCGTCGGCAAGGGTCTTGTACTGGATCGGGCTCTCGCCGAGCGGGAGAAGCGGCAGCAACGTAAACGCCGGCGAACTGCACAAACTCGGGGAATCAATGGCCGTGTCGATGCGCACAGTGGCCGAGCCGCGGTCCTGGTGGTACGAGGGCCAGGCGTCGTGGCCATACGCCCAGTTGAGGATCGTCGGACGGTCGAGATCAATGCGCACGTCGCCAGCGACGACAAGTGGCCGCTGGAACGTCACTTGAAGCGAGCCATTCACGCGCGTGTGCGAGTGCACGCGGACCGCTACATTTGATGATTGCGGCGTGAGGAGCTCAGGCTCGTAGCCGCCAAGGGTGTAGACGCCGACGTTGCCAGCTTGAGCGTTGTAGATGACGGCGGCGTTGGTCGGGTCGTTGACCATGGCGGCTGTTGGCGAGACGGTGAGGCCGAGCCATGTTGCTTCGGCGTCGTCCAGCGCGACTTGGAAGCAGACGTCGGTGGCGCTGGCGAGGCTCTTGAAGCGGGCGGGACCGTCGCCGAGCGGCGCTAGCGGGAGCCGCTGGAACTGCGCCGAGTCGCAGAGGTCAGCGCGACTGCTCGCCGCGGCTGCAAGGACCGGAAGGCTGGCGACGACCCAAGGCGTCCAGTGCATGGTCAAATCCAGAATGCGGATCCACAACTGGTCGTGCTGGTCTGCGCTGGCGAAATGCACGCGTGCGATTGGCCAATTCTCATAGCTCGATCGACGCTGATTGGTCGAGCATGACATGATGTCAGCTGTGACGGTCCCACGTACGCTGTGAAATAGTGTGATGTGAATGGCGCGCGTCCAACGCTGGCGTTCACGGACCTTCCTGTCTGTGCTGCGAGCTGGGTGCACAGAAATCGACCGTGCGCTTAAGCGCCTGTCGCTTCTACCGATACTGCCAAGGTAACCGGCCTCAGGCTTCAAAGTTGAACTCGGTTTGTGCACGGTTAACGAAAGTCGCACTGGAGCAACTGCCAACGACCTTCTAGAGCGGGCGTCGTGGTCCTACATGTAGCCACTTCGCTTGGTTGTATTCCCTTGCATCCAAGTGCTTGCGTCGGCCACGGCCAAGAGGCAACGTCTCGTTTCATTTTCTGATTCGAGTACTTGGTACTTGAGCAACCCAAAGCTGCAACCCGGGCATTTGCCAGAGCATCGCTGCATGCAACGTACTACTGTACACGTCCACTCTTGCCTCAGTTGCGCCTTGTGGGCCGTGCCCAGACCTCCGTGTCGTTCGTCGGTGAAGGCGTTGCGGACATTGACGGTAGCTTGCTTTAGTAGGAGAATTAGGGTGGGGCGCACAAAGCTCCAAGCTCTGTGCAGTGCCACACGTAATACCCTGGTAGATGAAACCATTTAATTCGATCCGGTATCCCTGTATCGTCCGCTAACGTAGGGTGCACTTACCGATCCCAAGCGACACTCACACTATTTGATGCAGATTGGCTACCACGTTGAAGGCAACGGGCCGGTGGTAGTAAAAACGTGGGCTTCGGCGTCCTTCCTGGATGCAGCAGAGTAAACGAAGCGCATCTGTGGCAACGACGACGGCAGCAGGTATACCTACTCGCCGGGCTACGGGGCAAGACCGGCTACTATTGTACATGGCGTTCCTAGTTGTAGGCTTGAGCCGGCACGCATTCAAGTACATAGTCGCTCGTTGTAGTACAACACACAACAACCAAGAAACTCTTTGTTTCCAGCCAAAAACCTACTAGTACACTAGCTCCCCTATTTAGTAGTTCATAAACGCAGACCTGTTGCTCGTACCTGTGCTGCATGTCGACCAGTGCATTCTGCTCTTGCGAAAACGGCGTATCGGTATGTTTGTACCTACTTGGATGTTCTACTAGTGTACTATTGTAGTTCACACCCCGTTGGTTGGCCCACCATCGACAATATATAATGCACGAGTGCGGCTAGGGTCCTCAGCAGCCTGCATGCAAGTTTACGCTCAGGATTCTTCGACGCTCACATTTTTTGTAAATTAATCGTGATGCTGCTCCTCGTCCGCGTCGTGGCGTTCGAGGCAGAGCCACGCGAGGTCCGGGAGGCGCTGCGCGGCCGTGCGGCATTCTTCGAGCTCTTCCGGCGTCTCGACCGTGTCACCAATGTGCACCTTGCCTTCGCGGTATGTACATGCTTCGAGTGCCGAGATGATGGCGAGCGCGCCATCGATGCCAAACGGGTTGTCATGGAGTCCCATCGTCTCCATGTGGCCTGTCTCGGGGATGACGCGGCTCAGAGCCATGGCGCCGTCAAACCCGATCCAGTTGTCCGAGAGGTCGACCGCATCGAGCCGGTGGAAGATCGTAGCAAGCGCATGCGCGCCGATGGACCCGATGCGGTTGCCCGGAAGGTCCAGCACTTTGAGCGCCTTGCAGCGCGGAATGACAGCGGCGAGCGCGATCGCACTGAGGTACGTACAGTCTTGGTCGACGAGGCGGAGCGCCTCGAGGCGCGGGCAGCTCGGGAGGACATTCGCAATCGCCAAGACGCCTTCGTCCATCAAATTCGACGCTTCGAGATCGAGGTACAAGAGCTGGGGCAGGAGCGTCGCCAAGTGCGGCAAGGCCGGCGGCGGCACGACAAATGGTGTGAGCTCGAGTCGCCGGAGCTTGGTGAGACGCGTGAGCGCTTCGACAAACGCCACGCTCTGCTCGGTCTCTTCGGGGATCTCTTCTTCAAAACTGAGGTTCAGGCCGAGGATGTTGGCGCCGCGGAGCGTGCCGACGATGGCCGGGAGGTCGTTGTAGCTGCACACTTCCATGCCAAGGGATTGAAGCTGCGGCGGCAGCGTCGACCGGGCGTAAAAAAGGCCGGTAGGGAGGCTCCCAAAGCGCAAGTCGAGCTCCTTGAGGGTCGTCGAGGCGCAGAACGCGTCGCAGAGAATCTTGAGGCACTCCTCGTTGAGCCAGAGACCGTCGAGCTTGATAAACTCGACCGGACGGTGCGCAAGCCACGCAGCGAACGCGATCGCTGTCGGCTTGGTCCACTCGACGCGCGAGTTGACGTACTCGATCACAAGGTTGGTCACCTGCGACGCGCTGAGCGCCTGCATGAGCGCGAGCTGCTGCTTGTGCGTCGCGGCGTAGTGCCAGATCATGTCGACTTCGCGCAGCACGGGCAAGATCGTGAGCGCGTAGCAGAAGCGGTCGAGGTTCGCCTGCGTCCAGACGTCCGACTCGTCTTCGTCTTCGTCGTGGTCGTTGGCAAAGTCGAGCTCGATGCTGGCGACGCGCCGGCCCCATGTCTCGAGCGCCGCCTTGAGCTGACTCGGCGTCGCAATCTCAAGCAGCTTGAGCTTGGTCGTGGGTGGCATCTCGTACGTCGGCGTCGCGTTGTGGACCGTGTCGAGGCACACGATCGGGTGCAACCCCGCCGCCATCTCGACCCAGCGCTGCAGCTCGGCGTCGGCGAGCGTCGTTGGCATAAGAAACTCGGGCCAGAGGCGCACGTGGTTTGGGTACAGCGGGTCGCCGACGGGCACGACGAGGCGGCGGCTGCGCACGGCGCCATAGAGCGAGAGGAGCGCCCGGAGCGGCGCCGAGAGCCACGCGTTGGGCAGCGCGCGCAGGAACGAGAGCATGTCTTTGGACGTCATGATGTACTCGGCGACGCGCTGGAAGAGCTCGGGCAGCAGCACATGCTGCTCGGTCGTCGCGGCGAGCGCGGCCTCGTCCATGCTGCTGCTGGGCTTGCCGACGAAAATGGCGTTGGCGACGACCCAATTTTGGCCAATCGTTGAAGTGCACGTTGGGGATTGGTGGAAAATACAACATGACGTGGCAGGCTCCAACGGCGTGCTGGTGACACGACAGGAGATAGCGTCGACGATATCTAGGCTGGGCCCGTGTCATCCAAATCCTATACCCGGGCTTAGTATCCCACAGAGCTAGGCGTAGCAAAGGGATCGAGCAATATTACTCCTCCCCAGCGCAGCAACCGACATGAGAAAATACAACTGTCGACCGACAAGGACTCACTTCTGGCCCGGCTTGCCACGGCGTTTCGGGTCGTCACTGCGTGCAAGGAGCGCTAGACAAGCAACGAGAGACGTGTCGTGTATGTACTTAGTGCGAGAGGACATCGAGCTTGCACCACGCCCGGTTCGGGAGTGCATCCGCCCACGACAAGCAACGTGCGAGGTGCTCTGCGTTGTCGACGGTATTGCAAAGGCCCACAGTACCGCCTCGATGAACTGGCGACGTGGCCATGGCATGAATGAGACTGATGACACCGTACTCGCCGATGGGATTGCCAGACAATTCGAGATCGGTGAGGTGCGCTGTGGCATCCATGTGAGTCGCCAGAAAGAGGGCACCGTCGACATCGATGCCATTGTTCCGCAGCAGCAAGGCGTCGAGTGACCCCACGATTGGCAACAGAGCGACCAAACCTTCCGAGCCAAAGTTGTTGAACGACAATTCGAGCGTCTTGAGCGACGGGCAGTGAGGAATGACATCGGCGAGTGCTTCCGCCGTGACATACGTGCACTCTTGGTCGACGAGGCTCAGAAATCGGAGCCTACGACACTGAGGCAGAGTCCGCACCATTGAGATCACACCAAGGTCGCCCAGAGAACTTTGCTGTAGCTCAAGATGTTCGAGGCGCCGCAGCGGGGCCAAATCGATGGGGCGAATGGGGTCGCCACCAAGCTCGAGATATCGAAGGTTCTGCAGACTGGCGAGCACTCGAGGTAGCGCGAGCACCGTGCGATCGCCGAGGGGCTCGTCCCAGGAGAGGGATACGTGGCGTAGGTTGGCGCCACAGACGACGCGCAGAAAGCGGACAACGTCCCGTTCTTGTTCAACAATGGCCTCGAGTGTCTCGAGCTGAGCAGGGAGGGCAAGGCGCCCCACCTGCGAAAGGAATGGCTGATGTACGATGATGCCAAAGAGCAGACTGGATAGATCTTCCGCTACGTTGAGGACCTTGAGCGTTCGCGATTGTAGAATCCCGACCGAGAGCCGCGTCGCGTTCATCTTGTTGAGAGGCAGATTCCGGAGCTCCAGAGATGAAATGGGCGCGTTGCAAACCCATCGTACAAATGCCTTGGCCGTCTCCGCGGACCATTTACTGACGCTGTTGTGGTAGTGCAGTGTCAAGCGCGTGATGCCCGAGCACACAAGCATGTTGACAAAGTTGGTTTGGAGCGCGGTGCTTCGCACGGGGACCCAGCAAGCGCGGAGCTCACGCAACGTCGGCATTCGGCTTAGATAGTCAAAGGCGTCGGGCGGCCACGACCCGTCGCAGCAGTCCCGAATGATGACGCGCAACGCCTCAACGTTTCTGAGATCCGCCGCACGCTCAAGCTCGTCCACGGCGCTTACTACGTCGATACAGAGCTTTGTGCCTGGAGGAACAACGTCCGAGACGCTGCGTCCGGCGTGTGTCGAAATGCGCGGCAGCATTGAAAGGTACGTTCTGAGAAGCGCCACGAGCTGCGCGTCTGCTACCGAGCGGGGCAGTGTTGCGTCCGTGAATGACATCGGTAGCTCCATGTTGGGCCAGAGCTGCACCATCTTGGGCTGGTCTGCGCTCGTGTCGACGAGGCGACCGTCGCGCACGCAGGCGTAGAGCTCGCGCAAGGCGGCCATCGGCAGCGTTAACAATTCTTGCGGCAGCGCCGTCACAAAGGCGTGCATCTCGTTCGACGAGCAAAAGTACTGCGCAATGTGCTGCAGCGTCTCGGCCGGCAGGGGCGGCGCCGCGATCTGGGGAAAAGCCATCATCACGTCGTGCGTCAAGTAGCGGAATGACGCCACACCACGTCGTATACCTCCATTTCCCACCCACAGTGTGAGGTGCTTTTTGTAGTGCGTTATCAAAGTGATATTTCGCGTGTAAACAGTTTCCTACAATGTGGGAATGCTGGAAATATCAACTAGAGAGGGATGTGATTGACCAAGAAACGTATCAAGCACAACTGAGATCAAAGCGCGTGGTTGGATCATTTGATGCCCTGCTGCTAGGAGTGCAAGGGGTTTTCTTTGAGAAGATGACTATAAGATCTGGTTGCCCAACTGAAGCGCACCATTGAGTGCAGCTGATGAGTTGACCATTTCGATCTACTCCACCAATGTGTGACGGCTGTCAGCGATGCCATAGGGGCCGCTGATTGGCTGGAATTATCAGGATAAAGCGCGCGTTTGTCTTTGTCTGCCAGGCAGCAGCGATCATTTGGACCCTCAATGGCCGCCCCATGTACCTCGTGAAATAAGAACCGGGTCGTGCGCCCGATCGCGATCTCGAGATGCGGCAGCAAAGGAATGCACGGGCGCTCACTTTGGTGGACGGACGCTTTGGGCGTAGACGCACACGTAGTCCCTAGTACTAGAGCAGCCCGATCAATCGTCAGCTTTTGCACAATACGAGTGAACGCGTCGGCATTTTGTCCCGGGACGGGTCCCATTCATTCAACATGAGTATCTTTTGGCGTTGGCACCACGAACAACATATGGATATAATATCCGGATCCGGTTGCTTGACAAATTTTGACGACAAACCGCAACAATGCATGCCACGCTCCCGACAGTCGGCGCGCCACTGACCAGGGTGCCCTCGACCGCCGTGCGCTTACTGCCCGACGTGCTCCAGCTCATCGCCACGTACCTGCAGGATAGCAAGACGATGTACGCGTTTCTGTGGGCGCTGCCGCACACGTGGCTCACACCGCCCATGGCCGCGCTCGCTGCGCTCTACGAGGCCGTCGGCAGCGGCCAGCTTGCCAATATAAACATAGCGCGTCTTTGGCCCACGTTCGACATGCGTAACCTGCCGTTCATCCCTGACGAGTTCGCTCCAGTCTTCCAAGCCTACGTGCCGATGCTGCCGCGGCTTGATCTCAGCCGCAGGTTCCACCGTCAGCTTGACCTGCCGCAAGCGATTCCAGTGCGACGATGCAAAATCACAACGGCTCAGATGCTCGTGCATGCTGTCAAGAAATGGTTGCAGCAGCTGCAGTCCCTCGAATTGACGCATAGTCTCGACAAGCTGCCGATCCAGCACCTCTGCGACTCGCTGCCGCGACTGTCCAAGCTTCGTCGCCTTAGCGTCATGTGGCATTCTGACGCACGTGCAGAGGAGTCTTTGGCTCTTCTCAATGCTCTCTGCGACTCGAACGTTTCGGATGTGTCACTGCGCTACGACGCCAACACCACCGCGGTGTGGAGTGTGCGAGAGGTCGCAGCGTTTGCGCGCTGGCTCGAAGGCAAACGTGTTTCCTCGGTCCGCCTCATTTATGTACCGCTTGACGATGCGAATGCACAGGTCCTCGCGCGTACGCTGGTCCAGTCACGCACACTACGGTCTCTCCACGTGGATGGCGGGCCGTTGCCGCTCGCGTTCTACAACCTCGGGCTGTCGCTTCCAAACCAGCTCGAGTCGCTCAGGACATATGTGCTACACTCCAGCGGCGTGCCTGGCTTCACGCAGACCATCGCTGGCTCCAACGTACGCACGTTGACGGTGGGAACTGTGATCCCGATGGCGAAGGACGTGGTGATGGCAACGAACGTCATGAACGTCATGACGCGCCTCCCGCGGCTGCAATGCCTTGTTGTTATGTACACTGCGGTACCGCTACCGACGGTTGTGCGGTTGAGCGAACGCTTGCAAACACTCAAGTCTCTGCAATTGCACAACACGAACCTCGACGACTTTGGCTTCGCCGTGCTCACCCGCGCCCTCCCGGATTGCCGGCAGCTCGAAACGTTGCTGCTCAGCGGTCAAAAGGACGCGACGTGTCTCGCTGCAGAGTACGTTGCCGACAAGATCCCACAGTGTCCGTCGCTCAAGACGCTCGACTTGAGCTGCTGCCCGATTGGCTCGCGCGGTTTTGCGGCGTTGCTCCCCGTCTTGAATTGTCTTGACAGAATCTTTCTGATCGGGTGCAACATCGACGACGACGGTGCAGATGCGCTGAGTGGTGTGATGGGCACCACCGACCACCTCTACCAACTCGACTTGCGCGGCAACTGTTTCTCAGAGGACGCGGCGATGAGACTGATCAAGGCAATGGCGAGCCGCACGGTTCGGTGGGGAGAACTGAATCTGTATGGATCGATGCGAACAAGAAGCAGCCGTGCCGCGTGCTGGCGGTGCGCCAAAGAGTGTCTTCCCAACACTTCGTGGTGCAATATCTATCGCAAGTAGGGGTAATAAGCAAAAAGATGACGTCGCTTGCCAGCGAGATAGCGGTTGGTTTGTTCTAGCTCTTACTTGCAAACAGCTAGCTTGAGCTGTGAACAGGCTTTTAAAACAAATCGACAAATTTGCTGGATACGTCTTTGCCTCAACTTGGGAACATTTGCGGGTTTGGTTCTGCGTGCCGGATCACATATCAGCTGCTATTGCTTTCTTTCGAGATTGCTGCCATCGATCAAATCACATACCCAGTCTGAAGTTCTGTTCATGTATTTTGTGCCAAGCGGCCGAAACTTGCCTTAATATCAAGTTGCATATTCTATCAAGTCGTAAACATTGCATTTTAATGGTTTGCCGCGATGCTGATTGGTCGCTTTGCAGGGGCTGAATTCGGCTAGCGCGTTTTGCCTGCCACATCGCCGGACGCCATTTTCCATTTTGCACCATGCGACGCACCCTAGATGCGACGGACGCTCACCAGGCCAAGAAGCGCAATACGACGGCCGGCGCCCATCTGGCGTCCGACGTGCTCCAGCACATCGCCATGTACGTGCAAGACAACAAGACGATGGGCGCATTTCTCTCGGCGCTGCCGCGCCCGTGGTGCACCGAACCGATGACCGCGCTCGCTACGCTTTTCGAAGCCATTCGCAGCGGGCGCCTACACAACACGAGCATGACGTGGCTTTGGCCCACGCTCGACATGTCGAATCTCACGTCCATTCCCGACGAGCTTGCTCCGGTCTTCGAAGCTTACGTGCCGATGCTGGCCCGGCTCGACGCCAACCTCGAATTCCATCGTCAGTTTGGCCTTCCGCAAGACATTCCAGTTGCACGAAAACGTCTCGCGCCGTCCAGGGGCTTTACAAAAGTAGTCAATTGCTGGTCGCAGCAGCTCGAGTCCATTGAATTGATACAAGATCCCGACACACTGCCAACCCAGCACTTCTGCGACGCGCTGCCTAGACTACCCAAGCTTCGTCGCCTTGATGTTTCGTGGCATCCTGACGCTTGTGCAGATGAGACATTACATCTTCTCAATGCTCTTTGCGACTCTAACGTCACGGAGCTGTGGCTACGCTACGACTCAGAGACCTCCGCGCAGTGGACCACGGCCGAGGTCACAGCATTTGAACGGTGGCTCCAAGTCAAGTCTGTCACCTCGGTTGGTCTCGTGGACGTGCCCATTGACGACGCCAACGCACAGACCGTCGTACGCGCGCTGCTGCAGTCACACACACTCAAGCACTTGCATGTGGATGTCGGAAAATTGCCGCGTGCTCTCTTCAACCTTGGGTTACCGCTTCCAAGCCAGTTCGAAAAACTATACGCGTTCGCGCGGAGCATTGACAATGTGCGTGGCTTCATCCAGACCATCGCTGGCCCCAACCTGCGCACGTTGATTGTCGGTACTCAGACCTCGCTGCAAAAGGACGAGGTGCTGGCAACGGACTTCATGGACGCCGTCACGAGTCTTCCTCGGCTCCGGCATCTCTCTCTTGTCCACGTAGCGCTGCCACTGCCAACGGCCGTACAACTGAGTAAGCGACTGCCGGGGCTCACGACTCTGGAGCTTTTCAACACGAACCTCGATGACGTTGGTATGGCTGTGCTCGCCCGCGTCCTTCCGAACTGCTGTCATCTCGAGACATTGAAGCTCAGTGATCAAGTGTGTTCGCACATTGCTGCCGAGCTTTTGGCGAAAAATATTGCGCTCTGTCCGTCGCTCAAGACGCTCAACTTGGCGGGCAGCCCGATTGGCTCGCGCGGACTTATTGCGTTGCTACCTGTCTTGCGTCGCCTCGACAGTGTCGTTCTGGATCGTTGCGGCATCGATGACGACGGTGCGGCTGCGCTTTGTCGTGCGATGGACGCTACCGACGACCTCTACCAACTCGACTTGAGCTGCAACTTGTTCTCGCAAGAAACTGTGAAGCGCATCATCCGGGCGGTCTCAAAACGTGCCACTCGGTGGGGCACCGTCTCCCTTCATCATATTTTGAAAAGGCCAAAGAAGCAGAAATATTGCATGTGGTATGCCAAGACGTACCTTCGCAACGAGACGTGGTGCAGGATGTAGCCAATACCTTAGTAAACGGCATATAATAATCTTGAATAAATCAAATACTGTATATGTCTCTACCGGAGCCTTCCAGCTCGGGGCGCTAATGCACAGGCGCGTACGCTGCAGCAGTCACACACGCCCAAGCACTTGTACGTCGATGGCGGACTATTGCCCCACACTCGCTTCAACCTCGGGTTGTCGCTTCCAAACCAGCTCGAGACGCTCTATACATTTGTGCGGCACATCGACGATGTGCTTGGCTTCATATAAACCATTGCCGGCACCAACTTGCGTAAGCTCATCCTCGGTACTCTCGCCCCTAGAAGACGATGCGGTGATGGCAACGGACCTCAGAAACGCAATCATGAGCCTCCCGCGCCTGCGCCATCTCTCTCTTTTCCACACAGCGCTCGGCGAGCCAAACGCCGGACGAACTTCGTCCAGAACCACCTGTGGAGTGACCTGTGCTGCGGTCGAGGCGTCGCTCTACTCTAGTTTTGTGGTGGTATTGGAGGGGGTCGTCGTTGCTGTCGTTGGTGCGTGAGCGGTGGCGTCGGTCGTGAGAACGGTATGGGCAGTCTAGCGTGTCTAAAGGAAGCGGAGTTGGCTGCGGCAGGTCGGATGCAAAATGGAAAATGAAGGTTTTGGGACTGCACATTGCAGCGCGCAAAAACTGAGTGTAAAATCGATCAAGCAACCCATTGTACTGTACTTGCTTCTTGTATACCGAGTGTAGAAGGTGTGAATTGGACTAACTACCCGCACGGAGAAGACTT
>NW_008246068.1:168652-169274 GCF_000281045.1 Saprolegnia diclina VS20
GCCGCATGCCATTGCCGCCGTGAAGGGCTCTACTGGGCTGCGCGCTCCAAGGGCAAATCACTCCAGCTGCGTGGCGTCGCATGGGAGAATACAACGTGGTCATGGCGCCGCGTAGATCAAGACGAGCTTGGTCAGCAAAGTCTGTCAGCGACTTCGAGACCTTCCGGTGCTACCAGTATGCCCGGCTACCAGGCCACTGCCGCGCGTGCCACCGCTTCCTCGTTGGACGCGTGCTCACAGTAATGACATAGGACACGTTGCTTTTTCTCCACGCCTACCGATGACGCGGCGCTGGTGATGTGCCTGCTGGACGACGGCGACGATCCCAACACGTCCAACGAGGTATTCCCGGCACTGTCGACTGCTGTTTCGAACTAGTATGCTGATCTATGTATGTAGAGCGGTCTCGGTGCGGCGGCTAGCCACGAGGCCATCGTCAACGAGCCCCTTTCGCAGGTTGCCGATTCGGCACACAGCTGGGGGGCGCCCCCGTACCTCGCCGTGCTCCTCAACCAGCCTGAGAGGGTCAAATACTTGCTACCTCAGTCATTGACGCGTTTCATGGGAGAGCTGCCCATTCTGTGCGCGGACCGCAAAGGCCTCGACGAAACTATGGCCGCCA
>NW_008246068.1:169988-181724 GCF_000281045.1 Saprolegnia diclina VS20
ATCGCCACGTACCTGCGCGACGGCAAGGCCATGTACGCCTTTCTCTCGGCGCTGCCGCCCGCGTGGCACACGACGCCCATGGCCGCGCTCGCCACACTCTTCGAGGCCATTCGCAGCCGGCGGCTCAAGAACACAAACATGGGGTGTCTGTGGCCCGACCTCAACTTGCCGGATACGATCTTGAACGACAAGGAGCTCGTTGACGCCGCGCAAGCTTGCACGCCGATGCTCGCGCAGCTCGACGCCACTGCCCAGCTGCACTGCGAGCTGCGTCTTCCGCCATCGGTTCACATTTCCAAGCAAGTTGTCTCGTTCAGTGAGCTCCAATGCGCAGTGTCCTACTGGTCACAACAACTCGCGTCGCTAACAGTGACCCGGACGAATGACCAGAGGTCCATCCAACTAGTCTGTGACGCGCTGCGTAGCCTGCCCGCGCTCCGTCGGCTTGTTGTCTTGTGGCATCCTGCCGCACAGCCAAAGGAGACATTGACGCTGCTTGATGCGCTCGATTTCTCCAACGTCACGGAGCTGAGGCTGCATTACAACTTGGCGAACCCGGTGCAGTGGACCGCGACCGAGGTCAAGGCACTTGTGCGGTGGCTTCAAGCCAAGCCCGTCACCTCCATCAGTCTCGTGGATGTGTCGATTAAAGCGGCGGACGCAGAGACCCTCGCACGCGCGCTGCTACAGTCGCAAACGCTCAAGTCCCTCCACGTCGATGGCGGGCAACTGCAGCGCACGCTCTTCAACCTCGGGTTACCGCTGCCGAACCAGCTCGAGTCGCTCAACACCTACGTGCGGCACGTCGACGACGTGCTTGGCTTGACGCAGACGATCGCTGGCTCCAATTTGTGCGAGTTGGAACTCGGTACGCGAGTCCCGTTTGAAACGGCCGTGGCTATGAACCTCATGCACGCCATCACAAGCCTCCCGCGACTGCGGCATCTCTCGATGGTTCACACGGCGCTGCCACTGCCGTCGGTCGTGCGACTGAGCGAACGGCTACCAAGCCTTACGCGTCTACGCTTGTACAACACGCAGCTTGACGACTATGGCATTTTCGTGCTCGCAAGCGCCCTGCCAAAGTGCCGTCATCTCGAGACGTTGCAGATCGGGAGCCAAAAGTGCTCGCACGTCGCTTGGGCGCATTTAGCGAGGGGTCTCGCGCAGTGTCGGCCGCTCAAGCAGCTCAGCTTGAGGGACAGTGACATTGGGTCGCGCGGTTTTATCGCGTTGCTGCCCGTTTTGCGCAACCTCGACAACGTCAAGCTCATTCAATGCGACATCAGTGACGATGGTGCGCTCGCGCTTTGCCACGTCATGGACGCCGCGGACGGACTCTTTGAGCTCACGTTGCACGGGAATCCATTCTCCAAGGGCGCAGTGAACCACATTGTCCGAGCCGTCTTGAAGCGTCTGCCTCGGTGGGGCAAAATCGGTCTCACGGTAGAAAGGTGAAGAGCGGGAGAAAGGCTGCAACGTACCCCGAAACCCATCGTGGTGGCCTATGTATGATTACGTGACTGTGAAATATATCTATGTATAAAGTCTCGTGTCGAAGAGTCGACAATCTCGTATCGATCGATCTGCGCATCGTATGGGCGCTTGCTGCAATATTCACAAGAACTGGTAGTGAAGATTGTTCACTGTAGCAAGGACTCTTGATCCAGTAATGTATGGAATTCATCGTCAAGGTTGTCGCATCGTTGGGCTCATTGCAGCTTGCACCAAGCGCGAATTGGCAGTCGCTCGTCGGCAAACGCCGCGCAATTTTCTCGTTCGTCTTCGTCGTCAACAGTCTCGCAAAGGTTGAGCACGCCATGGCGAAGCACAAGCGATGACCCGATCGCATCGATGAGACTCAAAACACCATCTTCCGAGATAGGATTTCCCGACAAGTCGAGCTGCGTCAGGTGGGCCGTCGCGTCGATGTCGTCGGCAAGCACGTACGCACCATCGGCGTCAACGTCGTTGGCTTGGAGGACGAGGACGTCCAGCGACCCGATACTGGGCAGAAGAGCGATCAACCCTTCCGAGCCCACCTCGTTGAAGGACAAATCGAGGACCTTGAGCGACGGGCAGTGCGGGATGGCGGCGGCAAGTGCTTGGGCTGTGAGATGTGTGCACTCTTGATTGATGAGGCTGAGCTGTTGGAGCCATTGACACTGCGGTAGTGTCTGTGCCAGTGGAATAATGCCCATGTCACCGGCGTAATTTCGGCGAAGCTCCAGAACCACGAGGCGTTGCATCTGCTCCGTTGGAATCAGGGGCATACTGCAGCACCCGAGCTCGAGGGACCGGAGTCGGGCAAGGCTCATGAGCGCGCGACGCAACGCCAGTACGGCACGATTGTCGAGGCCCACGTCACAGAACAACGAGACGCGACGCAAGTTGTTGGCGCCGCGGAGGGCGAGTGCAAAGGCGACCACGTCTGAGCTGTTTCTGACATTGGTCTCCAGCGTCTCGAGCTGCACTGGAAGCGAAAACCGCCGGGCTGGGTCCCGTGAACGGCTGCAGAGGTTAAAGAGCACGCGGGGCAGATTGCCGCCCTCCACTTTGAGGGACGCAAGTGTCTGTGACGTCAAGATTGCAGTCGCAAACTGAACCCTAAGATGCGTCCTGAGAGAGAGCTTCACGAGCTTGAGGGCCGTGATCGGCGCCAGGTGCATCCATCTTGCAAATGTGTTGACAGTCTCGTCGGTCCACGATGCATCGTCGTCGACATCGTAGTGCAAGCTCAAGCGCGTGACATTCGACGAGACGAGCGATTCGATAAAGCCCGTGTGCAGCGCTGCAGTCGCGGCACAGCACCAATACAGCTTGAGGTTTCGCAGCGTCGGCACGAGGTGCAGGTCTTGGGGCGCCCAGTTCGCGTCATCAGAGTCCGTGTCATCGTAAACGAAGACGTCCAGGGTCTCAAGTCGACCTAGGGTCCTCGCTCGCGCCAGCTCGTTTGGCGAGCAAATCGTCATCACGTGGAGCTTCGTCTCTGGCGGAATGATGTCTGCCACGGTGCGGCCAAGGCGTAGCTCAACGTACGGAAGAAGCGGCATGTACGCATATAGCAGCGCCGCGAGGTGCGTCTCGGCTTCCGAGCGGCGCCGCCCCCCATCAAAGAGGAACCTGGGTAGCAGCGACTTGGGCCAGAGCTGCACCATCTCGGGCTGCTCAGCACTCGTGTCGACGAGGCGACCATCAAGCACGCAGTCGTAGAGTTCGAGCAAGGCGACCATCGGCGGCGTCAACCACTCTATCGGCAGCGCTGTCAAAAAGGCGCGCATCTCGTTGGATGTGCCGAGGTACTGCGCAATGTGCTGCAGCGCGTCCGGCGGCAGCGCCGGCAAAATGCCATGCGGCAAGGCCATGCTGGCGGTGTTCGACTAATAGCTGAATGGCGGTCACGGTCTCTGGTCCAGCAATACGGACAATGCGTGGCTGTCTTCAAGAAACTTGAATCATTACAATTTTATCACGTCTGGCATATATATGCCAAAAGTATTAACTACGATGGAAATTATCAAGGGCCGAGAGCACCTGTCCCACTGCGCTTACCGTTTTCTGCAAGCAAAACCTCTCGCGACGCTCGACCGGGCTTCACTCTTCTCTCTTGCACCTCGGTCTGGCTAAGTATATCTATTTTCCTTGGGACGGTGCACGCGGCACTTCCAAAACTTCAAAAGTCGACAACAAGCTGCTGAGCCGTGGCTATTGCGTCCGGATAATCATGTCCGGATAAAGTTGCGTCCACGTGGCGGGGCGCAGCTCGCGCTGTAGGCACGCTACGAGCACCATTCTCTGGTTTTCGAACTCCCTGAGTCTTTCTCTATACGTACAGCTCGAAACACGAGACTCCTTCCAAAACTTCCAAAGTCGACAACAAGCTGCCGAGCAGCGGCACTGTGCTACTAGTACTTGCTTCCGGATAAGCATGTCCGGATAAAGTAGCATCCCACAGCTTCGTGGTGTGCCGGCCTCATACTCCATACAATGGCACGCCTCTATGGTTTTCGGACCACTGATCTTCGAGACGCAACCCCAACACATATGTAGCGATAGGAAACACTATATTAATATATATAGGATCTTTGTCCAGCTTAGTACGATAGCACGTCGAGTTTGCACCAGCTACTGTACGGCAAGGTTTCGCGGGCAAAATCCCAGCACTCGTTTAGGTCGTTCTCATCGTTGACAATCTCACGCAAATCGACGACGCCGTCGCGAACAAACGACTCGGCCACCGCGCGGATCACCCAAAGCACGGCTGCGGTCGAGAGCGGGTTGGCGCTCAGGTTGAGCTTTCGCAAGTGGTCCGTATCGTGCATCATGCGGCAGAGCACATTGGCGCCGTCGTCGTCGATGCCGCTGCCTCGCAGCGCCAGGCTGTCGAGGCACCGCATGATAGGCAGTAGCGCTAGAAGGCCGACCGATCCGAGCTCGTTGAAGGACATATCCAGCACCTTGAGCGTCGGGCAGGCTGGAATCGCGGCGGCGAGTGCTTTGGCTGCCACGTGCGTGCACGACTGGTTGAACAAGCACAGCTCTTGCAATCGCACGCATGTCGGCAGCGCCATCGCCAGCAGCATCGCGCCAGTATCGCACACGGATGTGCCCCGGAGCCGCAGCGTCGCGAGTTGCTGTAAACACTGACTTAACCACGTCATTGCCGACGGTCGAAGGTCCAGCGCGCCCCAGAGACCAAGGTGTCGCAGGTGCGTCAGACTCGAAATGACGCGGCAAAGCCGCGTCGTTGTCTTTGGCGAAAGCCGGGTCGTGACAGCAACTTCGAGCGTGCGCAAGCTGGAGCCGCTGATCGTCTCAAGAAACCCGTCGACGTTGCAGTCCGCATCCAAGTACGTTGTGAGCGCCGTCAATTGGGATGGAAGTCGTTGGCCGAGCGCAAAGAGCGCGCGGGGAACTTTGCCGTACTCGACGTGGAGCGATCGGAGGGACTTCGAACCCAGGAGGGCGGCTGCAAGCACGGGTGCATCGCCGGGGGCCACACAAAGACGAACCAACGACAGCGTCTTGATGACCGCGCTCGATGTCCACGCGACAAAGGCGTCCACGACGGCTTTCGTCCAAGGTGCCGAGCTGCCTTTGTTGTAGCATAGGTGGAGCTCCTCCACGTTGGAGCTCATGAGGTTTGAAAACAGGGCGGCCTGCTGCGTTACTGACGCCGACACCGGCCATGTGAGGTCAAGGCAGCGCAGCTGTGGCAGTGCCTGCAGAGCGCGGCAGACATCGTCAACGACGAGCTCACCCAGTTCAACGCGCAACGTCACGGCTTGGTGCGACCAGTGTGTCGTCACGTACGCGAGCTCGTCACGCGTCTGGACGGTGGCAACCTCGAGCTGCGCTTGCGGCGGGATGCAGAACCACGGTGACATCTTGGCAGCAACCGGAACACGCGGCGCCATCGACGCGTAGGTAGCAATCGCGCGGCGAAGGTCGTAGTCCTCGGTAATGCAATCGGGCACAAGCAGCCGTGACGACAGCTCCGACATGGTCGACCCGTTTGTATCGAGCTGAGGAAAGCGACGGTCGCGCACGGCGCTCAAGAGCACGCCGAGGGCTCGCAGAGGGGCCGACTGGTGCGGCTCGGGCAAAGCAGCCAGAAAGGCTGTCATGTCCTTCGTATCGCGAATGTACTCGGCGACGTGTTGCAGTGTCGCGTTCGAAAGCGTCGATCGCGCCACTGTCTTGCGTCGCTTGGTAATGACGTGGTGCATCGTGCGCAAATTTGAAAATGCGATCGATGGCGTCGCAGCCAAACGGCGATTTGCGTTTATATGCGTTATTCACGTTTTATCATGTCCTTTCTCGAGTTTAGTGTAGAAATACCCACGTGATAAATATCACATTCGCGTCAAAGCCCGTTGATTCGGTGGGTCTTTCTTGATACTTTGTTGATAGAAAAATCCGAGTCTTCGATTGGTTAGCCGCAAGGGAGATGGGTATACTGCCGTCGACGACAGAGCGGCGTACTGCTAGTACGTGCTCGACGCTCATGCCAGGCGACAAGACCACGTCCACGCCGAGGAGGCAGTTCACTGTGTTTGATGGAAGACACATACACCTACAACAGCGCATTGAGCAGACCAAAACAAGAGATAGCGAGCAGTACCAAACTCGCGCTGCAACACGAACTGCAAGCAAGACAGGTGCGAGAGAGACCAAGTTACGCGTGTCGTGGACGGTCCCTAGAGGTGGGTAGCATGGCGAGCGCGCATTGCTTGCTTGCATTTCGTGGTGCAGCGCGAGGCTGGTGTCGGGCAACGCAAATGACAGCAGCGCAAGAAAAGGCAATCTGAGGTCGTCGGTGTGATACCCGGACGTTAAAGTATCTTGGTGTTTGTATGCGACATGCAGTCCAGGTCCAAAGCCATCAATTCACTGTTACCCGAACCCTCTCGGTCCGGGACCACACGTTTTCACGAGTAAACGCCTGTGAGCTTCCATAGGAGAGGGGCAGCGAGACAAGCCCATACGATCGGACCGTTGATAAAGACTTGGTTTTCCCATCCGACCATTTTTAGTGCGAGTGTTTTTAGCTTTGTAAGTTGCCCTCAATTGACGCTCGCGCTTCGCCGTTGGTAGAAGGCAGTCTCTTGGCTCGGTAGTCGTCTGCGAAGAAACGTCGCGAGCGCAATACCCAGCGTCATGCGCGACTGGACTCAAAATACGGTCACGGACTGGCCGGCGCTTCGGGTGGTGCGCTTGTACCTGGTACTGGTCTTTGCCCAGCCCGCCAAGTATCCCTGCGACCATCATCTTCGACTGCAACTATGTTTATTGTCGACAGGACGCTATGTGGGGCCGCCTTTAAACACTGCTGTTGTAGATAGACATACTCGCAAATGGTGGCGTTCGAGCTTGTTGTTGCTGAAGTGGGTCGTCTATTAAAATCGATACGTAAAGCTACGCTAAATAAAATTGTCGACTTTCTTCGTTGTGTAGGCTCTGGTGTTGGTTGATCTTGATCTAGGCCGACGGAGGCAGGAGCGCAATCTGCGGGACATGGTGCTGGCGCGGCCACTCGTGTTGAGCGAGGAACCGGAGAAGACGATGGAGCCATCAGCCAAGGCTTTTGAACAAAGCTGTGGTGCAAGTGCATTTGAGCGACGTGCGCCGCCTTGACGGCAATCGTTCATGGACTTAGCAGTGGTAGGTCGGCGGGAAAGACGCGATCGTTTCGGACGCGCCGGACGTTGAACCAGACGCAGGCGCGGAGCACTGGCCAGAGGTAGTAGCGGAATGCGGCGTTGCTTGGATGAGGCGTTGAGTCCGCGTCGCGAGCGTCTGGGAGCATCAAGGCGTGGACGTGCTGAGCTTGGGGACCCCGATCGTGGCCATCGTCCGTGCGTACCGAGTGTGCCATCTTGTGGTATTTTCTACGTAGCGTTCGAGCTTGTAGAGCCCTGCTTGTGGTGAGGTAAATTTCGATACATTCTTCTCCTTTACACTCGCGACCTCTAGCTATCAATATCCACATATACAGGTCACGAGGTGTTGGCGCGTGCCGCTCTTGTGTGCATTGGCACTCCCGTGCGTGCCTATGTGCTCGGGCCTTACAGAGCTTGCCGTTCTAGTGATCTCCATGGCCCTCCGTGGGCTGTTGTGCGAGAAGCGCGTGATCAAGCGCTCGCAATGGCATTTGCCCGTCGCCTGGTGGCTTCGCGGCATGTGCATGCGTGCACGTTATACCTTGTTCAACACGGAGTGTGGCGCTTGCCTCGTGTCGGCATCGATCAGTTCCCCGAGTTAACTACACCTGCCAGGTCAATTTTAGGTATACTTGTATAATGTTCTAGATATGTCGATCACCTAACGATTATCTTGAGTTTGTGTTCCGTGTAATCACCGTTTGGTGGCCACCTTATGCGTTGTCTATGTTCTAAAGTTCGCTCCGGAGAAGTCTTCAGTGTCGTGCACACGACGGCATTTCTCCAAAAGAGTTGAGCATCGCCCATGCTCGTGCCGTGGCTAGTGGTCATTCTGGCTGCTGTCTTGGAGGCGAACGCGCAGCCAACATTGCCATCCAACTTTGAGACGCGACGCCTCAACAAGTGCCTCGACGCCGCGTGGGTCGCAGCAACGGCAAAGCGGCTCAACCTCGACCCGAATGCCATCGATAGTCAACGCCGCCGAGCGAATCCTTTGTTGCGCCAAGGCCTTCAAGAGCCCCGCTTCACGGTACTAGATCGTGCGCCTTATGCGGACCCCTACTAAGCCTCGATGTGTAGCTCAACGACCCACGCCAGTACTCGTCAAATGCGTTCAAGCCGGAGTGCTTCAAGGCAGATCAATCCTTTCACGGAGTGGGCGAGCGCGTCTATCCCAATGGCTCGGTTGCGACGACGGGGACCTGGAACGGGTCGTTAGTGCTCGAGTACAACAATTGGCAGTCCCAGACGCTAACGACGTCGATCATCGCTATCTTGGCCTCGGAAGTGGTGCGATCGGCACTCATATTATATACACGCATATCTTGTAGGTCGGATACCCCGTGTCCTTTTTGAAAACGAGTGGCGGTCTCGGCGTCACAGAGCGCATGTCGTCGGTCGGCGCGGGCGTGTGCACCCCGTCCCACGTCAGCCCTGAAGTGTGGACGAGCTCTAAGATGACGCTTCTGAACGTGTACGCCAACGAAACGAGCTCGTCGGCCATCGGCTACAACGGCCAGTACACCATACTGCGATACCTCGTGACGCTACTCGCGGGCGTAGATCGGGGCTCTACACGCTCCAGACCAACGTCGACGAAGCGCTCAAAGGACCAGCGTCCACGATCGGTACTACGCAAAGCGATTTTCAATTGCTGTACCGAATGCGATATCCCACGTAGGCAATTTCAGTCGCAGTCACTCGGCCGACTGGTGGCGCGACTACGTTTTGGACTCGGATTTGATCAACTTTTACTCGATCGCCAACTTCAACATGAGTCAAGTGGGGCAAAAAAGCGCGTGCGCGGACGGGTTGTACGGCTGCCTCAACGGTTGCTCCCAGACCGCTGCTTGCACCGCCGCCCTCGCGCAGGGTGCCTGCTTGATCGATGCAAATGTCAAATTGACGCGGATGTAGGCAAAACGTGCATGCTCGTAGCGAGTCAGTATGGTACGGACGACCAAGGCTATCTCCAGTCCGCTGTGGGCAACAACAACATCCCCGCGCGCTTTTGCTTTGCTGGCTACGCGCCGACGGGCAACCTCGTGACGAGTACCATGGCCAGCGGCGGCGCGATTGTCTTTTACCATTACGAGCCCGACATGTTTCATTTTACCAACCCAGGCAAGTTTGTGCGCATTTCGCTACCACGGCCAACGCCCGAGATGGTCGTACTCGCGACAGGCCAATTCGGATCGAACGGGTACGATGTGGTCCGACGTGTTGCTGAGTCGCCGCCAACCCGTTTAGGTTTGGGCAGCCGTCGCCGGACCCGGTCAGCGTCGACTACCCCGAGCAAGTTCTCATGAAGTACTACTCCAACTACCTCTTGGATGCAACAATGTTGAACAACTTTCTGCGCAAGTTCCAGATCACCAAGCTCGACATCAACAACTTGCTCTTGGCATATGCGAATGCCAACGCTTCCGTTGCCGATATCGAGTATGCTGTTGCGTGCGACTGGGTCCAAAAGAACTATGAAAAATGGTATCTCTGGGTCGACCGCCTCCCGCTGTGCACGATGAGCACCAATATGCGCTACAGCGTCGCCAACTGCAACAGCTCGTCGCAACCCCGGGTCGTAACCTTTGCGTGGACGACGCCCGACCCCGCCAACAGCTCGCATCCGTACGACTGCGACGGTGGATTTAGCACCTTGCCGCCGTCGTTCTACACAAGCCGGTCGTGCGAGTGGCTCGACGCCAACACGGCGCTCTGGTCTCTCTGGCTCACGTCACCGCCGACGTGCGACTTGTCTTTTTACAACTACTCGGTCTCCGAGTGCACGAGCAGCTCGATCCGAAACGTCGAGTTCTTCTGGCTGCTCCCGAGCGCGACCAACTACCTCGTGAGCGGCGAATGCATCAACGGCGTCTCTCTCCCGTCCAACACCACCGTCGCCTGCGATTACGTCCCGACATTCTCTGGCGTACGCTTTCCGATCAGTTGAAACGTTTGTTTGATGCGTTGATGCTAGGTCTACACGGGGATTGCCACCATTACCGTGATTGTGCTCGTGATTCTTGTTGTCTTCGTCGCGTTGGTGCTCAAGTTTCGAGAAAAGCCCGTCATCAAACGATCGCAGTGGCACCTTTTGTTGCTGCTGCTTCTCGGCGGCATCCTCATTTGCGCCTACGTCTTGCTTGGCGGCGGCGCGCCGTCCAGCTTTCTCTGCGGCGCGCGGCCGTTCGTGGGCTCTCTTGGCTACACGCTTTGCTTTGGATCGCTCCTCGTCAAGTCGCTCCGCGTCTACCTCGTGTTTGAAAACAAAGCGATGAAGAAGCGCGTCGTCTCGGTGTGGCGCATGCTACGTATTCTCAGCGCGATTGTCGGTGTCGACATTGGTAGTCGCCATGTTTCGAGTCGTTTTATGACGTCATTTTGTAGGCATCGTCGTCGTGTGGCTACTGGCCGAGTTTCCCAGTCCGTCGACGTACACGGCGGCCGCGGCCGAGTTCACCGGCACCCTTGTCCACGTCGAGTGCCACTCGTCGAGCTTCATCTTTCCCGTGCTCTCGATCTTCTGGAAGGCGGTCGTGACATTCGTGGGTCTCTACGTGTCCTTTTTGATCCGGCATGTGAGCGGGGACTTTCAAGAGTCGATTTGGATCTTCGCCGCGTCGTGCGTCGTGCTCGTGGGCTCGCTCCTCATGCTGACGATGACGTACCTCGTCGTTTTGCCGGCTGCCGCAGCGTACGGCTTCTTGTCGGCCATCACGCTCTTTTGCACGGTGCATCATCACATATGCCATGACACTCATGTCTGCATAGGTTGTCACGATGGCCCTCATGTTTGGACCAAAATTTACGCGCCTCAACCGCGACGACGTGACGACCGATGCGACCCACGCTACCTCCAAGGAGACCAAGACGTCCATGGTCAACGTGAGCGGTCTCAGCAAGTCTCGTGCCGTGTCGTCCGCAAACGGCCAGTGACTTTATGCGATGCAGCACCTACAAACACATTTCGTGAGAGTTGAATCAATGTTACCAATATACTTGTATACGGCACTGTGAAATGGCCGAACGCTCGCTTGTGGTGGGCGTCCTTCTGATCGCGGACGTGAAACGTCCCGTTACTTCCAGAACTGCAACCCGAAAACGTCCTCCATGAACGTACATGATATCTTTTGGCGCGCAGTCAAGTGTTTTTCGACGCAAGGAGCCAAAGGAGTAGTTTCGCGCGGCACGTGTCTGAGTTTTTGTCCACGGCCAAGCAAGTGCGCCATCTTCAGTCGTTGCCCGAACCACGGATCCCGTTTTACAATATAGCAAGTCAACGACGAAGTCCCACGGTCCAAGCTCATTTCCAAAAATGTCGCCTCCAAGCGCACCTTAGCTACTCATTTAACCCCCCACCAGTCCCTTCTTGGGCGGCGGCGGCCCCCCTAGACGAAGCTCACTCTTCTCGAGCACGCACTTGCGTTATGGCCACGGGGCCAAACGAACTTTCCGAGAGCAATGCTGGGAAAACGCACTCACTTTAGATTTCCCCTCGCTTAAAGCAAGGGTAAAGCAGCCCGCCACCGTCCCCGAGGCTGGGCGGTACTTGAGGCAAATTGGGGTTTTGCCC